>NW_027672002.1:0-54276 GCF_964165515.1 Mesoplodon bidens
GAGGGATCTGGGCCTTTATCCAGAGCCTACTAGGATGTGTGGAGAGAAGAAAAAGGTACAACGTAAAAGCTGAGAGGAACCTCTTATTCGGGGATCTTACTGAAGACTACAGACTCGGCGACACCCATTCACAAAGCGCTGTGGAAGGGTTCTGAAGAAGTACGGGAGGAAGGAGCCAGGCTGTTTAGGAGTTTTCGTTGAATTAAATGGAAAACATAGATACATGTTGGGGAATACCAAAAGACTGCTGCTCATCACAAAGACAAAAACCAAAACAATGAAATCAACAGAGCACCATCACCACCAGCGCCAGCATCAGCAGCACCACCACCACCACCAAAACCTCACCCAGACATCTGAATTCAGAGAACTGAGCGCGTTTCTGATTATGGGAAGACTTCACAAGAGTCTTGGTCCATTGAAATCATTCCTAGATATGCATCTGAACTTTCCAGGGCTAGTATCCTGCTTTTCTCCATCCTGAATTGCCCTCAGGGACCACCCTTGGGGTCAGCTGCAGTGTCTGAGGCCTGATGGCAGGGCTACAGACTCTGCTTACTGAAGAGGCTGGTGACATTTTGTGTCCGCAGATGCAAAGGAAAGCAGGCGGTCACCGTGGTGTGAGGGTTCAATGATGTCATGCCCATGCCACCCAGAACCTGGCGCGAGACCAATGTGGAAGGTGATCGTGAGGCTCTTTACAGTTTCCTCAGCGTTTCTTTTCTTTGTTCTTCTAAAGTCTTCCTGGGTGTGTAGAGGGAGCAGGAGGGCGCTCCAAAGGAAAGAACATCCACGTCCCAGGGATTCTGCACACGCTGAAGTAGCATAAGGACCCTTAGAATTGAGGAGTGGACTGTCTGCTTGGAACCCTTCTGTAGGCCAAGCTGTCCCAGGAAGTAGGCCCACCTTTGAAACTGGTGGGGAAAAACAATCACACAGAAAACATCCCGCGACAACAAAAGTCAACACCTTCCTGTCGGGTAGGGCCTAAGGGGGATATTTCGCAGGCATGAAACATCAGGGTACATGGGTCACTGATTTGGGGAAAATGCACGGAGGAAGGAGGGCCGGGATTGGGAGCAGCAAGTGGTGGAATCCCTACTCTCAGCATCTCTTCACAACTTTGCCGCTGTTGGCCAGGGTTTAACGTTACTGAACTCACTCGGGCTCGCACACGCACACCCCCACCACCCCGCACATGGTTACATTCAGGACAGCACGCCTGCGCAAGCCCTCGCACTCGTACCCACTCTGCCCGTCTCCGTGGACCCGACGGTTGCCCTACCTTCCTTGTTCCCTGTTCTTCTTCCTTCCCTTTTCTATCGGTACTTCCACTTCCCAGGTGGGCACTGCAGCATCGCCAAACAGACCTCTCTCTGGACACGGTTCTGCCCCTTGCCTGAGGGGCTGAGACTCAGCCTTGGCTGATGGCTCTTCCCTCAGCAAGCCCGAGGAGGCTTCGGCTGGTTCCATCTGCCAACCTGGGACACAGTGCTCTGGGGATGGCCTTCCTGCTTCACCTCCATTATGGTTCTTTCTTTTGATTTCAGCTTGCTCTCCCCGTTCGGCTCCTGCCTTCCACTCAATGCCTTACTTTCAGTTCTTCCCTCTGGACAAAAGGCAGGGTTGGGTGCGTGCCTGGGAAGCTCAACCTGGACAATATATGTAGTCTCCCTTAGGAAGGGAAAATGCCCCCCTGGACTGGGAGAGTAAGGGGCATTCCCTCACATCCATCTCTTAATTGCCATCAGGGATTACCTCAACCCTCTCATGGCCCTTACCTCCTCCTATTAACCTAGAGTTCCCAGGGGTCTTCCTAACCTTTCTGTGCCCTGAGTGCATCCCAGGGCTCTTTGGCCCTTTGCAGTGGACCCATGACATACTCAGGGTGTCAGACGTGGCCTTGACTCTCCTTTTGCATTGTGTAGGCCCGGCGGGCCTACTGCTGAGTCGGAGCCCTTGATGGCACCCAGGAGGGACCACCCCGCCCCCGCCCCCCTGCCCAGATCAAGGGGCTACCTTGTTGCCTGTCTTTTGGTCTCTCGGCAGCTAGTGTCTCCCTGTCACTCCCTGTGCAGGTTGCAAAAGATACACAGTGAAGCGCCCCTGCACTGGAACCACGGCAACGCGGTGGTTGTCAGGGCCATGGTGCTTGAGGTGTTGGTGATGGTGACGGTGGTGGTGGTGGTGGGCAGTTACTGCTTCCCTCTGTTCCCTTCACTGGCCTAGTGTCCTCAGCGACCTCCTTTCACGTCTGCTCTTTGGTCCAGGGGGAGGCACAAGTGTAGGAGAAGGCAGTCGTGTGGTTCGGTTTGGACTCTTCCCCTTCCCCCTCGACACCTTTTCCCTTCTCCAGCGGTGGAGGTCATTGTCATCCTCCGGGAAAACCCAGAGAACTAAACATCAACCAACCCAAGGAAGACCCAGGAGTTGCTTCGCAATGAAACAGCATGACGAACTCCAGGCTTGCAAAATTATCTCTTGACTTTCCATTCCGAGCAGTTGTTCTCCTTAGGGAAGCCCTTCAAGTCCGAACATGAGCCAGTAGGAGCCTCCTCAAGTTGCTCCCTGCTTGCCGTTGGTTCACAATCCAGTGGCGTGATCCGAAGAGTATAGATTTCACTGTATACTTACGAGCGGTCGCCTCCCTGTCCCCAAGCCCAGGCAGGTTGGTGCTGGCCACCACGCACAAAACCAGGCAATCAAGCACCCATAGCCGGATACCCACGGCAACACATGCCCACGGGCAGGAAGCTCCATAGACAGGTGAGAGAGCATGGGCTCGGGTACACAAACACACAGAGACACACACACCACAGAGACACACACACACAGAGACACACACACTCTATCTTCCTACACCGCCACACACAGCACACCCTCACACAACCAGAAACATACTGACACGTGCTGTCAAACTCTGCTTTCCTATATACCCTCGCACCACTCACTCTCCCCCCACCCCAGCCGCACCCCCTGCCTGCAGCAAGTACTCTGAGAATGGCTGAAACACGCATTCCCAGAGGGGCTCTCAAAAAGCGACACGCAGCCATTCTGTGTTCCACTAGATAGTCCTCTGTCAGCAGGTGGGCCCAGGCTGCTGGTGTAAACCTGAAGCCTCCCTTGTTTAGCCAGGGAAATGGGGTCTCCAAGTGGGAGCAGAGTCTGTGCCCATCCTACGGAGAATCACGGCCCTGTGTGGGGCTCTGTGACTGGCGATGTTTGTTAGCCTTGCAAGGTTCCTGTGTGAGGGCAAGGCCAGCCTGCCCAGAGTCAGTCCATGACACCCCATGTTAGGGGCGCCTCCAGGTGGGGCCAGCCACTTCTGGCTGCACTGTTGGGCCAGCCCGAGGTGGTGGCCTCAAGCTGAAGCTCCAGGCCTTGAAAAGGAAGCGGAGTCCTGCAACAAAGTGACTTGCAAGCCAGCGAGGTTTTCGCCACCAGCCTGGTGGCCACCACCTGGTCCAGGAGAAATCCTGTGATTTAGACCCTCAGGCAATGTCACCCAGGCAGGTTGCTTGGTGTATCCTTTGCCTTTTACTTCTCCCAAGAGCAGGAGTCAAGAAAAAGGGGGCTGGAGGAAAGGAAGAGGAAAGGACTGCAGGGGCTCCAGCCTCGTGGCCAGTGGTCCTTTTGTCTTGTGCATTTGGTGGTCCACGTGGTTGCCGCTGGGTGATTGCTTCCTTTCCTTTTCTCTCCTCTTTCACGGGACTGTCTGTGTTGCTTTGGTTTTTTGCTTTTGGTTTTACATTAGAAGGGGAGGAGAGCTAAGGCCTGATGGTGTAGTGGGGGCAGGGTTAGGCGCTGAGTTGGCATTGATGGAGCCATACTGCCACCAAGCGGAGATGGTTTCGCTCAAAGCCAGTTACCAGGTCTCAAGAGATGGAGACAGCCACAGGGCTGGAAGCATCTGGCCCAGTGGGGACGGCGCGGGGTGGGGCTGGGGTGGGTTTGTTGTCCTGAGGGTGCACACGGGCAATGGGCTCCGGGCCGTGCCTTCTTGTGTGCTCTCCGCGGGAGACTGGACCCTGGTTCTGCAGCTGGGCAAGGCCCTCAGAAACCCCAGGGGCAGCACGAGATGGCCGCCCCTGGGAGTGCCCGGTGCAAATGGCCCCGGCCCCAGAACCTCGAAGACCCTCAGCTTCCGGTGAGGAAGGGGGCCACGTGACCCCAGTGCAGCCGCAGGCAGGGCACCCCGGCACTCCCCAGCAGGGACACCGGAGGAGAAGTTGCAGAATTCCTCTGGGCCCACCCCCAAAATGGCTGACGGGGGAAGCTGCGCTCCCTGGGCTGGACAGTCTGGGAGCTGCCTGCCGTGTCCGGGCTTCCCAGAGCGCACGACTTTCGCCACAGGGTCGCACTGGCAGCCACGCGGCCCTCAGAGGCCTCTGAAGCCCAGGGGAGGAGACCTCCTGCGCCTTGGGCAGAACCCATTCGGCCCAACACAGCCTCGCTGTTCCCCGCGCAGGGCAGAAGACACAGCTCGGCTGCCTGGGCTTTTCACATAACGCCTTCCGCTGGATGGCACTGTGGCTACAGAAATGGCAGTCACCCTTTTCCCTGCCCCCACCGAGCCTTCCGCGCCTGCCTTTAGCTTGCAAACAGTGGTCGGTGTGCAGTGGTGGCTGTGAAACTTTCAGATCACTCCTCCTCCTCCTCCTCCTCCTCCTCCTCCTCCTCCTCCTCCTCCTCCTTCTCCTCCTCAACCTCATCCTCTTCCTCCTCCTCCTCCTCATCATCCTCATGATCATCATTCTCATCATCATCCACAGCAGCAGCCACATTGGCACCAATATCCCATTATCCTCATCCCCATCCATAGTCCAGCTCACAGACCACCCATCTCATCTTCAGCTGGGCTCTTCACCAACTTGGCCACTTTCCACCAAACCCGCAAGTGTAGCTAGGCAGTTCTTGATTCCCTTGATGCCCGGGTTCAGAGTGAACGCTGCTGCCGACGACCCGCAGAGATCCCAGCCGTGAGCTTTGAGTTCCTTCTTTGTATCTTCTGACTCTTGCTGGCCTGTGGCTTGTCTGCACCGCATCTCTTCCTAGGGAGCAACCTCTGTCCTGCTCAAGTGGAGTGCTTCACTGGGACAAAGATCCGGTGGGTCAGTGGCAGGCACACTCCGGGAAGGTTCCGAAGGTTGTGACCCCTTCTTTACTTGAATCACAAGGGTCCGGAAGTGGCCACCGCACTGCAACCCTGCGTGGAACCCCCGAGCATCCTTTGTGCGCAGGGTTGGGACTACTGGGGATGGCATGGGTCGCACTGGTGGGTCCACTTGGGGAAGGCCACTTGGCCTCGACTACATTTGTCCACAAATTCGCTACCACCGGGGTCTTTCTTCCCGCAGGCCTCGCTAGCCAGGCTCTCAGGCTTCAGTTCTGCCCCAGAAGCCCGGGCACATGTCATGCTCAATATTTTCCAGGTGCCCCTGTGAATTTTTGTCCTTTGGGAGAAGGTGGAGTACAGGGCAGAGGGGGAGGGGAAGTGGGTCTCGGGGTTTGGAGGGTCATGTGGAGGAAGGGAGCTGCTTGGGTTGGCTTGGCATGGAGATCTCTCTGCTTGTCAACCTAACCCCTGACACTAGCCTAGTGTTCCCCCTGTAAGACCCGTGAGATCCTGCAGGGGAAATTATGGATCCCCGGTAAACACACACACACACACACACACACACACACACACACAGTCACACAGACACACACACACAGTCACACACACACACGCATGCACGGAAACACATACAGGCACATGCACACATCTCAGAAACCACTTCTGAAGTACCACTCAACACCTTCAGGGAATGAAGCATTTCCAGGAAGAGCCTCAAAACGAGGGATCTGGGCCTTTATCCAGAGCCTACTAGGATGTGTGGAGAGAAGAAAAAGGTACAACGTAAAAGCTGAGAGGAACCTCTTATTCGGGGATCTTACTGAAGACTACAGACTCGGCGACACCCATTCACAAAGCGCTGTGGAAGGGTTCTGAAGAAGTACGGGAGGAAGGAGCCAGGCTGTTTAGGAGTTTTCGTTGAATTAAATGGAAAACATAGATACATGTTGGGGAATACCAAAAGACTGCTGCTCATCACAAAGACAAAAACCAAAACAATGAAATCAACAGAGCACCATCACCACCAGCGCCAGCATCAGCAGCACCACCACCACCACCAAAACCTCACCCAGACATCTGAATTCAGAGAACTGAGCGCGTTTCTGATTATGGGAAGACTTCACAAGAGTCTTGGTCCATTGAAATCATTCCTAGATATGCATCTGAACTTTCCAGGGCTAGTATCCTGCTTTTCTCCATCCTGAATTGCCCTCAGGGACCACCCTTGGGGTCAGCTGCAGTGTCTGAGGCCTGATGGCAGGGCTACAGACTCTGCTTACTGAAGAGGCTGGTGACATTTTGTGTCCGCAGATGCAAAGGAAAGCAGGCGGTCACCGTGGTGTGAGGGTTCAATGATGTCATGCCCATGCCACCCAGAACCTGGCGCGAGACCAATGTGGAAGGTGATCGTGAGGCTCTTTACAGTTTCCTCAGCGTTTCTTTTCTTTGTTCTTCTAAAGTCTTCCTGGGTGTGTAGAGGGAGCAGGAGGGCGCTCCAAAGGAAAGAACATCCACGTCCCAGGGATTCCGCACACGCTGAAGTAGCATAAGGACCCTTAGAATTGAGGAGTGGACTGTCTGCTTGGAACCCTTCTGTAGGCCAAGCTGTCCCAGGAAGTAGGCCCACCTTTGAAACTGGTGGGGAAAAACAATCACACAGAAAACATCCCGCGACAACAAAAGTCAACACCTTCCTGTCGGGTAGGGCCTAAGGGGGATATTT
The DNA here is from genome assembly GCF_964165515.1 of Mesoplodon bidens. Taxonomy (NCBI): domain Eukaryota; kingdom Metazoa; phylum Chordata; class Mammalia; order Artiodactyla; family Ziphiidae; genus Mesoplodon; species Mesoplodon bidens. The sequence continues at coordinate 6,840 of NW_027672002.1, forward strand.
CGCAGGCATGAAACATCAGGGTACATGGGTCACTGATTTGGGGAAAATGCAGGGAGGAAGGAGGGCCGGGATTGGGAGCAGCAAGTGGTGGAATCCCTACTCTCAGCATCTCTTCACAACTTTGCCGCTGTTGGCCAGGGTTTAACGTTACTGAACTCACTCGGGCTCGCACACGCACACCCCCACCACCCCGCACATGGTTACATTCAGGACAGCACGCCTGCGCAAGCCCTCGCACTCGTACCCACTCTGCCCGTCTCCGTGGACCCGACGGTTGCCCTACCTTCCTTGTTCCCTGTTCTTCTTCCTTCCCTTTTCTATCGGTACTTCCACTTCCCAGGTGGGCACTGCAGCATCGCCAAACAGACCTCTCTCTGGACACGGTTCTGCCCCTTGCCTGAGGGGCTGAGACTCAGCCTTGGCTGATGGCTCTTCCCTCAGCAAGCCCGAGGAGGCTTCGGCTGGTTCCATCTGCCAACCTGGGACACAGTGCTCTGGGGATGGCCTTCCTGCTTCACCTCCATTATGGTTCTTTCTTTTGATTTCAGCTTGCTCTCCCCGTTCGGCTCCTGCCTTCCACTCAATGCCTTACTTTCAGTTCTTCCCTCTGGACAAAAGGCAGGGTTGGGTGCGTGCCTGGGAAGCTCAACCTGGACAATATATGTAGTCTCCCTTAGGAAGGGAAAATGCCCCCCTGGACTGGGAGAGTAAGGGGCATTCCCTCACATCCATCTCTTAATTGCCATCAGGGATTACCTCAACCCTCTCATGGCCCTTACCTCCTCCTATTAACCTAGAGTTCCCAGGGGTCTTCCTAACCTTTCTGTGCCCTGAGTGCATCCCAGGGCTCTTTGGCCCTTTGCAGTGGACCCATGACATACTCAGGGTGTCAGACGTGGCCTTGACTCTCCTTTTGCATTGTGTAGGCCCGGCGGGCCTACTGCTGAGTCGGAGCCCTTGATGGCACCCAGGAGGGACCACCCCGCCCCCGCCCCCCTGCCCAGATCAAGGGGCTACCTTGTTGCCTGTCTTTTGGTCTCTCGGCAGCTAGTGTCTCCCTGTCACTCCCTGTGCAGGTTGCAAAAGATACACAGTGAAGCGCCCCTGCACTGGAACCACGGCAACGCGGTGGTTGTCAGGGCCATGGTGCTTGAGGTGTTGGTGATGGTGACGGTGGTGGTGGTGGTGGGCAGTTACTGCTTCCCTCTGTTCCCTTCACTGGCCTAGTGTCCTCAGCGACCTCCTTTCACGTCTGCTCTTTGGTCCAGGGGGAGGCACAAGTGTAGGAGAAGGCAGTCGTGTGGTTCGGTTTGGACTCTTCCCCTTCCCCCTCGACACCTTTTCCCTTCTCCAGCGGTGGAGGTCATTGTCATCCTCCGGGAAAACCCAGAGAACTAAACATCAACCAACCCAAGGAAGACCCAGGAGTTGCTTCGCAATGAAACAGCATGACGAACTCCAGGCTTGCAAAATTATCTCTTGACTTTCCATTCCGAGCAGTTGTTCTCCTTAGGGAAGCCCTTCAAGTCCGAACATGAGCCAGTAGGAGCCTCCTCAAGTTGCTCCCTGCTTGCCGTTGGTTCACAATCCAGTGGCGTGATCCGAAGAGTATAGATTTCACTGTATACTTACGAGCGGTCGCCTCCCTGTCCCCAAGCCCAGGCAGGTTGGTGCTGGCCACCACGCACAAAACCAGGCAATCAAGCACCCATAGCCGGATACCCACGGCAACACATGCCCACGGGCAGGAAGCTCCATAGACAGGTGAGAGAGCATGGGCTCGGGTACACAAACACACAGAGACACACACACCACAGAGACACACACACACAGAGACACACACACTCTATCTTCCTACACCGCCACACACAGCACACCCTCACACAACCAGAAACATACTGACACGTGCTGTCAAACTCTGCTTTCCTATATACCCTCGCACCACTCACTCTCCCCCCACCCCAGCCGCACCCCCTGCCTGCAGCAAGTACTCTGAGAATGGCTGAAACACGCATTCCCAGAGGGGCTCTCAAAAAGCGACACGCAGCCATTCTGTGTTCCACTAGATAGTCCTCTGTCAGCAGGTGGGCCCAGGCTGCTGGTGTAAACCTGAAGCCTCCCTTGTTTAGCCAGGGAAATGGGGTCTCCAAGTGGGAGCAGAGTCTGTGCCCATCCTACGGAGAATCACGGCCCTGTGTGGGGCTCTGTGACTGGCGATGTTTGTTAGCCTTGCAAGGTTCCTGTGTGAGGGCAAGGCCAGCCTGCCCAGAGTCAGTCCATGACACCCCATGTTAGGGGCGCCTCCAGGTGGGGCCAGCCACTTCTGGCTGCACTGTTGGGCCAGCCCGAGGTGGTGGCCTCAAGCTGAAGCTCCAGGCCTTGAAAAGGAAGCGGAGTCCTGCAACAAAGTGACTTGCAAGCCAGCGAGGTTTTCGCCACCAGCCTGGTGGCCACCACCTGGTCCAGGAGAAATCCTGTGATTTAGACCCTCAGGCAATGTCACCCAGGCAGGTTGCTTGGTGTATCCTTTGCCTTTTACTTCTCCCAAGAGCAGGAGTCAAGAAAAAGGGGGCTGGAGGAAAGGAAGAGGAAAGGACTGCAGGGGCTCCAGCCTCGTGGCCAGTGGTCCTTTTGTCTTGTGCATTTGGTGGTCCACGTGGTTGCCGCTGGGTGATTGCTTCCTTTCCTTTTCTCTCCTCTTTCACGGGACTGTCTGTGTTGCTTTGGTTTTTTGCTTTTGGTTTTACATTAGAAGGGGAGGAGAGCTAAGGCCTGATGGTGTAGTGGGGGCAGGGTTAGGCGCTGAGTTGGCATTGATGGAGCCATACTGCCACCAAGCGGAGATGGTTTCGCTCAAAGCCAGTTACCAGGTCTCAAGAGATGGAGACAGCCACAGGGCTGGAAGCATCTGGCCCAGTGGGGACGGCGCGGGGTGGGGCTGGGGTGGGTTTGTTGTCCTGAGGGTGCACACGGGCAATGGGCTCCGGGCCGTGCCTTCTTGTGTGCTCTCCGCGGGAGACTGGACCCTGGTTCTGCAGCTGGGCAAGGCCCTCAGAAACCCCAGGGGCAGCACGAGATGGCCGCCCCTGGGAGTGCCCGGTGCAAATGGCCCCGGCCCCAGAACCTCGAAGACCCTCAGCTTCCGGTGAGGAAGGGGGCCACGTGACCCCAGTGCAGCCGCAGGCAGGGCACCCCGGCACTCCCCAGCAGGGACACCGGAGGAGAAGTTGCAGAATTCCTCTGGGCCCACCCCCAAAATGGCTGACGGGGGAAGCTGCGCTCCCTGGGCTGGACAGTCTGGGAGCTGCCTGCCGTGTCCGGGCTTCCCAGAGCGCACGACTTTCGCCACAGGGTCGCACTGGCAGCCACGCGGCCCTCAGAGGCCTCTGAAGCCCAGGGGAGGAGACCTCCTGCGCCTTGGGCAGAACCCATTCGGCCCAACACAGCCTCGCTGTTCCCCGCGCAGGGCAGAAGACACAGCTCGGCTGCCTGGGCTTTTCACATAACGCCTTCCGCTGGATGGCACTGTGGCTACAGAAATGGCAGTCACCCTTTTCCCTGCCCCCACCGAGCCTTCCGCGCCTGCCTTTAGCTTGCAAACAGTGGTCGGTGTGCAGTGGTGGCTGTGAAACTTTCAGATCACCCTCCTCCTCCTCCTCCTCCTCCTCCTCCTCCTCCTCCTCCTCCTCCTCCTCCTCCTCTCCTCCTCAACCTCATCCTCTTCCTCCTCCTCCTCCTCATCATCCTCATGATCATCATTCTCATCATCATCCACAGCAGCAGCCACATTGGCACCAATATCCCATTATCCTCATCCCCATCCATAGTCCAGCTCACAGACCACCCATCTCATCTTCAGCTGGGCTCTTCACCAACTTGGCCACTTTCCACCAAACCCGCAAGTGTAGCTAGGCAGTTCTTGATTCCCTTGATGCCCGGGTTCAGAGTGAACGCTGCTGCCGACGACCCGCAGAGATCCCAGCCGTGAGCTTTGAGTTCCTTCTTTGTATCTTCTGACTCTTGCTGGCCTGTGGCTTGTCTGCACCGCATCTCTTCCTAGGGAGCAACCTCTGTCCTGCTCAAGTGGAGTGCTTCACTGGGACAAAGATCCGGTGGGTCAGTGGCAGGCACACTCCGGGAAGGTTCCGAAGGTTGTGACCCCTTCTTTACTTGAATCACAAGGGTCCGGAAGTGGCCACCGCACTGCAACCCTGCGTGGAACCCCCGAGCATCCTTTGTGCGCAGGGTTGGGACTACTGGGGATGGCATGGGTCGCACTGGTGGGTCCACTTGGGGAAGGCCACTTGGCCTCGACTACATTTGTCCACAAATTCGCTACCACCGGGGTCTTTCTTCCCGCAGGCCTCGCTAGCCAGGCTCTCAGGCTTCAGTTCTGCCCCAGAAGCCCGGGCACATGTCATGCTCAATATTTTCCAGGTGCCCCTGTGAATTTTTGTCCTTTGGGAGAAGGTGGAGTACAGGGCAGAGGGGGAGGGGAAGTGGGTCTCGGGGTTTGGAGGGTCATGTGGAGGAAGGGAGCTGCTTGGGTTGGCTTGGCATGGAGATCTCTCTGCTTGTCAACCTAACCCCTGACACTAGCCTAGTGTTCCCCCTGTAAGACCCGTGAGATCCTGCAGGGGAAATTATGGATCCCCGGTAACACACACACACACACACACACACACACACACACACACAGTCACACAGACACACACACACAGTCACACACACACACGCATGCACGGAAACACATACAGGCACATGCACACATCTCAGAAACCACTTCTGAAGTACCACTCAACACCTTCAGGGAATGAAGCATTTCCAGGAAGAGCCTCAAAACGAGGGATCTGGGCCTTTATCCAGAGCCTACTAGGATGTGTGGAGAGAAGAAAAAGGTACAACGTAAAAGCTGAGAGGAACCTCTTATTCGGGGATCTTACTGAAGACTACAGACTCGGCGACACCCATTCACAAAGCGCTGTGGAAGGGTTCTGAAGAAGTACGGGAGGAAGGAGCCAGGCTGTTTAGGAGTTTTCGTTGAATTAAATGGAAAACATAGATACATGTTGGGGAATACCAAAAGACTGCTGCTCATCACAAAGACAAAAACCAAAACAATGAAATCAACAGAGCACCATCACCACCAGCGCCAGCATCAGCAGCACCACCACCACCACCAAAACCTCACCCAGACATCTGAATTCAGAGAACTGAGCGCGTTTCTGATTATGGGAAGACTTCACAAGAGTCTTGGTCCATTGAAATCATTCCTAGATATGCATCTGAACTTTCCAGGGCTAGTATCCTGCTTTTCTCCATCCTGAATTGCCCTCAGGGACCACCCTTGGGGTCAGCTGCAGTGTCTGAGGCCTGATGGCAGGGCTACAGACTCTGCTTACTGAAGAGGCTGGTGACATTTTGTGTCCGCAGATGCAAAGGAAAGCAGGCGGTCACCGTGGTGTGAGGGTTCAATGATGTCATGCCCATGCCACCCAGAACCTGGCGCGAGACCAATGTGGAAGGTGATCGTGAGGCTCTTTACAGTTTCCTCAGCGTTTCTTTTCTTTGTTCTTCTAAAGTCTTCCTGGGTGTGTAGAGGGAGCAGGAGGGCGCTCCAAAGGAAAGAACATCCACGTCCCAGGGATTCCGCACACGCTGAAGTAGCATAAGGACCCTTAGAATTGAGGAGTGGACTGTCTGCTTGGAACCCTTCTGTAGGCCAAGCTGTCCCAGGAAGTAGGCCCACCTTTGAAACTGGTGGGGAAAAACAATCACACAGAAAACATCCCGCGACAACAAAAGTCAACACCTTCCTGTCGGGTAGGGCCTAAGGGGGATATTTCGCAGGCATGAAACATCAGGGTACATGGGTCACTGATTTGGGGAAAATGCAGGGAGGAAGGAGGGCCGGGATTGGGAGCAGCAAGTGGTGGAATCCCTACTCTCAGCATCTCTTCACAACTTTGCCGCTGTTGGCCAGGGTTTAACGTTACTGAACTCACTCGGGCTCGCACACGCACACCCCCACCACCCCGCACATGGTTACATTCAGGACAGCACGCCTGCGCAAGCCCTCGCACTCGTACCCACTCTGCCCGTCTCCGTGGACCCGACGGTTGCCCTACCTTCCTTGTTCCCTGTTCTTCTTCCTTCCCTTTTCTATCGGTACTTCCACTTCCCAGGTGGGCACTGCAGCATCGCCAAACAGACCTCTCTCTGGACACGGTTCTGCCCCTTGCCTGAGGGGCTGAGACTCAGCCTTGGCTGATGGCTCTTCCCTCAGCAAGCCCGAGGAGGCTTCGGCTGGTTCCATCTGCCAACCTGGGACACAGTGCTCTGGGGATGGCCTTCCTGCTTCACCTCCATTATGGTTCTTTCTTTTGATTTCAGCTTGCTCTCCCCGTTCGGCTCCTGCCTTCCACTCAATGCCTTACTTTCAGTTCTTCCCTCTGGACAAAAGGCAGGGTTGGGTGCGTGCCTGGGAAGCTCAACCTGGACAATATATGTAGTCTCCCTTAGGAAGGGAAAATGCCCCCCTGGACTGGGAGAGTAAGGGGCATTCCCTCACATCCATCTCTTAATTGCCATCAGGGATTACCTCAACCCTCTCATGGCCCTTACCTCCTCCTATTAACCTAGAGTTCCCAGGGGTCTTCCTAACCTTTCTGTGCCCTGAGTGCATCCCAGGGCTCTTTGGCCCTTTGCAGTGGACCCATGACATACTCAGGGTGTCAGACGTGGCCTTGACTCTCCTTTTGCATTGTGTAGGCCCGGCGGGCCTACTGCTGAGTCGGAGCCCTTGATGGCACCCAGGAGGGACCACCCCGCCCCCGCCCCCCTGCCCAGATCAAGGGGCTACCTTGTTGCCTGTCTTTTGGTCTCTCGGCAGCTAGTGTCTCCCTGTCACTCCCTGTGCAGGTTGCAAAAGATACACAGTGAAGCGCCCCTGCACTGGAACCACGGCAACGCGGTGGTTGTCAGGGCCATGGTGCTTGAGGTGTTGGTGATGGTGACGGTGGTGGTGGTGGTGGGCAGTTACTGCTTCCCTCTGTTCCCTTCACTGGCCTAGTGTCCTCAGCGACCTCCTTTCACGTCTGCTCTTTGGTCCAGGGGGAGGCACAAGTGTAGGAGAAGGCAGTCGTGTGGTTCGGTTTGGACTCTTCCCCTTCCCCCTCGACACCTTTTCCCTTCTCCAGCGGTGGAGGTCATTGTCATCCTCCGGGAAAACCCAGAGAACTAAACATCAACCAACCCAAGGAAGACCCAGGAGTTGCTTCGCAATGAAACAGCATGACGAACTCCAGGCTTGCAAAATTATCTCTTGACTTTCCATTCCGAGCAGTTGTTCTCCTTAGGGAAGCCCTTCAAGTCCGAACATGAGCCAGTAGGAGCCTCCTCAAGTTGCTCCCTGCTTGCCGTTGGTTCACAATCCAGTGGCGTGATCCGAAGAGTATAGATTTCACTGTATACTTACGAGCGGTCGCCTCCCTGTCCCCAAGCCCAGGCAGGTTGGTGCTGGCCACCACGCACAAAACCAGGCAATCAAGCACCCATAGCCGGATACCCACGGCAACACATGCCCACGGGCAGGAAGCTCCATAGACAGGTGAGAGAGCATGGGCTCGGGTACACAAACACACAGAGACACACACACCACAGAGACACACACACACAGAGACACACACACTCTATCTTCCTACACCGCCACACACAGCACACCCTCACACAACCAGAAACATACTGACACGTGCTGTCAAACTCTGCTTTCCTATATACCCTCGCACCACTCACTCTCCCCCCACCCCAGCCGCACCCCCTGCCTGCAGCAAGTACTCTGAGAATGGCTGAAACACGCATTCCCAGAGGGGCTCTCAAAAAGCGACACGCAGCCATTCTGTGTTCCACTAGATAGTCCTCTGTCAGCAGGTGGGCCCAGGCTGCTGGTGTAAACCTGAAGCCTCCCTTGTTTAGCCAGGGAAATGGGGTCTCCAAGTGGGAGCAGAGTCTGTGCCCATCCTACGGAGAATCACGGCCCTGTGTGGGGCTCTGTGACTGGCGATGTTTGTTAGCCTTGCAAGGTTCCTGTGTGAGGGCAAGGCCAGCCTGCCCAGAGTCAGTCCATGACACCCCATGTTAGGGGCGCCTCCAGGTGGGGCCAGCCACTTCTGGCTGCACTGTTGGGCCAGCCCGAGGTGGTGGCCTCAAGCTGAAGCTCCAGGCCTTGAAAAGGAAGCGGAGTCCTGCAACAAAGTGACTTGCAAGCCAGCGAGGTTTTCGCCACCAGCCTGGTGGCCACCACCTGGTCCAGGAGAAATCCTGTGATTTAGACCCTCAGGCAATGTCACCCAGGCAGGTTGCTTGGTGTATCCTTTGCCTTTTACTTCTCCCAAGAGCAGGAGTCAAGAAAAAGGGGGCTGGAGGAAAGGAAGAGGAAAGGACTGCAGGGGCTCCAGCCTCGTGGCCAGTGGTCCTTTTGTCTTGTGCATTTGGTGGTCCACGTGGTTGCCGCTGGGTGATTGCTTCCTTTCCTTTTCTCTCCTCTTTCACGGGACTGTCTGTGTTGCTTTGGTTTTTTGCTTTTGGTTTTACATTAGAAGGGGAGGAGAGCTAAGGCCTGATGGTGTAGTGGGGGCAGGGTTAGGCGCTGAGTTGGCATTGATGGAGCCATACTGCCACCAAGCGGAGATGGTTTCGCTCAAAGCCAGTTACCAGGTCTCAAGAGATGGAGACAGCCACAGGGCTGGAAGCATCTGGCCCAGTGGGGACGGCGCGGGGTGGGGCTGGGGTGGGTTTGTTGTCCTGAGGGTGCACACGGGCAATGGGCTCCGGGCCGTGCCTTCTTGTGTGCTCTCCGCGGGAGACTGGACCCTGGTTCTGCAGCTGGGCAAGGCCCTCAGAAACCCCAGGGGCAGCACGAGATGGCCGCCCCTGGGAGTGCCCGGTGCAAATGGCCCCGGCCCCAGAACCTCGAAGACCCTCAGCTTCCGGTGAGGAAGGGGGCCACGTGACCCCAGTGCAGCCGCAGGCAGGGCACCCCGGCACTCCCCAGCAGGGACACCGGAGGAGAAGTTGCAGAATTCCTCTGGGCCCACCCCCAAAATGGCTGACGGGGGAAGCTGCGCTCCCTGGGCTGGACAGTCTGGGAGCTGCCTGCCGTGTCCGGGCTTCCCAGAGCGCACGACTTTCGCCACAGGGTCGCACTGGCAGCCACGCGGCCCTCAGAGGCCTCTGAAGCCCAGGGGAGGAGACCTCCTGCGCCTTGGGCAGAACCCATTCGGCCCAACACAGCCTCGCTGTTCCCCGCGCAGGGCAGAAGACACAGCTCGGCTGCCTGGGCTTTTCACATAACGCCTTCCGCTGGATGGCACTGTGGCTACAGAAATGGCAGTCACCCTTTTCCCTGCCCCCACCGAGCCTTCCGCGCCTGCCTTTAGCTTGCAAACAGTGGTCGGTGTGCAGTGGTGGCTGTGAAACTTTCAGATCACCCTCCTCCTCCTCCTCCTCCTCCTCCTCCTCCTCCTCCTCCTCCTCCTCTCTCCTCCTCAACCTCATCCTCTTCCTCCTCCTCCTCCTCATCATCCTCATGATCATCATTCTCATCATCATCCACAGCAGCAGCCACATTGGCACCAATATCCCATTATCCTCATCCCCATCCATAGTCCAGCTCACAGACCACCCATCTCATCTTCAGCTGGGCTCTTCACCAACTTGGCCACTTTCCACCAAACCCGCAAGTGTAGCTAGGCAGTTCTTGATTCCCTTGATGCCCGGGTTCAGAGTGAACGCTGCTGCCGACGACCCGCAGAGATCCCAGCCGTGAGCTTTGAGTTCCTTCTTTGTATCTTCTGACTCTTGCTGGCCTGTGGCTTGTCTGCACCGCATCTCTTCCTAGGGAGCAACCTCTGTCCTGCTCAAGTGGAGTGCTTCACTGGGACAAAGATCCGGTGGGTCAGTGGCAGGCACACTCCGGGAAGGTTCCGAAGGTTGTGACCCCTTCTTTACTTGAATCACAAGGGTCCGGAAGTGGCCACCGCACTGCAACCCTGCGTGGAACCCCCGAGCATCCTTTGTGCGCAGGGTTGGGACTACTGGGGATGGCATGGGTCGCACTGGTGGGTCCACTTGGGGAAGGCCACTTGGCCTCGACTACATTTGTCCACAAATTCGCTACCACCGGGGTCTTTCTTCCCGCAGGCCGCTAGCCAGGCTCTCAGGCTTCAGTTCTGCCCCAGAAGCCCGGGCACATGTCATGCTCAATATTTTCCAGGTGCCCCTGTGAATTTTTGTCCTTTGGGAGAAGGTGGAGTACAGGGCAGAGGGGGAGGGGAAGTGGGTCTCGGGGTTTGGAGGGTCATGTGGAGGAAGGGAGCTGCTTGGGTTGGCTTGGCATGGAGATCTCTCTGCTTGTCAACCTAACCCCTGACACTAGCCTAGTGTTCCCCCTGTAAGACCCGTGAGATCCTGCAGGGGAAATTATGGATCCCCGGTACACACACACACACACACACACACACACACACACACAGTCACACAGACACACACACACAGTCACACACACACACGCATGCACGGAAACACATACAGGCACATGCACACATCTCAGAAACCACTTCTGAAGTACCACTCAACACCTTCAGGGAATGAAGCATTTCCAGGAAGAGCCTCAAAACGAGGGATCTGGGCCTTTATCCAGAGCCTACTAGGATGTGTGGAGAGAAGAAAAAGGTACAACGTAAAAGCTGAGAGGAACCTCTTATTCGGGGATCTTACTGAAGACTACAGACTCGGCGACACCCATTCACAAAGCGCTGTGGAAGGGTTCTGAAGAAGTACGGGAGGAAGGAGCCAGGCTGTTTAGGAGTTTTCGTTGAATTAAATGGAAAACATAGATACATGTTGGGGAATACCAAAAGACTGCTGCTCATCACAAAGACAAAAACCAAAACAATGAAATCAACAGAGCACCATCACCACCAGCGCCAGCATCAGCAGCACCACCACCACCACCAAAACCTCACCCAGACATCTGAATTCAGAGAACTGAGCGCGTTTCTGATTATGGGAAGACTTCACAAGAGTCTTGGTCCATTGAAATCATTCCTAGATATGCATCTGAACTTTCCAGGGCTAGTATCCTGCTTTTCTCCATCCTGAATTGCCCTCAGGGACCACCCTTGGGGTCAGCTGCAGTGTCTGAGGCCTGATGGCAGGGCTACAGACTCTGCTTACTGAAGAGGCTGGTGACATTTTGTGTCCGCAGATGCAAAGGAAAGCAGGCGGTCACCGTGGTGTGAGGGTTCAATGATGTCATGCCCATGCCACCCAGAACCTGGCGCGAGACCAATGTGGAAGGTGATCGTGAGGCTCTTTACAGTTTCCTCAGCGTTTCTTTTCTTTGTTCTTCTAAAGTCTTCCTGGGTGTGTAGAGGGAGCAGGAGGGCGCTCCAAAGGAAAGAACATCCACGTCCCAGGGATTCCGCACACGCTGAAGTAGCATAAGGACCCTTAGAATTGAGGAGTGGACTGTCTGCTTGGAACCCTTCTGTAGGCCAAGCTGTCCCAGGAAGTAGGCCCACCTTTGAAACTGGTGGGGAAAAACAATCACACAGAAAACATCCCGCGACAACAAAAGTCAACACCTTCCTGTCGGGTAGGGCCTAAGGGGGATATTTCGCAGGCATGAAACATCAGGGTACATGGGTCACTGATTTGGGGAAAATGCACGGAGGAAGGAGGGCCGGGATTGGGAGCAGCAAGTGGTGGAATCCCTACTCTCAGCATCTCTTCACAACTTTGCCGCTGTTGGCCAGGGTTTAACGTTACTGAACTCACTCGGGCTCGCACACGCACACCCCCACCACCCCGCACATGGTTACATTCAGGACAGCACGCCTGCGCAAGCCCTCGCACTCGTACCCACTCTGCCCGTCTCCGTGGACCCGACGGTTGCCCTACCTTCCTTGTTCCCTGTTCTTCTTCCTTCCCTTTTCTATCGGTACTTCCACTTCCCAGGTGGGCACTGCAGCATCGCCAAACAGACCTCTCTCTGGACACGGTTCTGCCCCTTGCCTGAGGGGCTGAGACTCAGCCTTGGCTGATGGCTCTTCCCTCAGCAAGCCCGAGGAGGCTTCGGCTGGTTCCATCTGCCAACCTGGGACACAGTGCTCTGGGGATGGCCTTCCTGCTTCACCTCCATTATGGTTCTTTCTTTTGATTTCAGCTTGCTCTCCCCGTTCGGCTCCTGCCTTCCACTCAATGCCTTACTTTCAGTTCTTCCCTCTGGACAAAAGGCAGGGTTGGGTGCGTGCCTGGGAAGCTCAACCTGGACAATATATGTAGTCTCCCTTAGGAAGGGAAAATGCCCCCCTGGACTGGGAGAGTAAGGGGCATTCCCTCACATCCATCTCTTAATTGCCATCAGGGATTACCTCAACCCTCTCATGGCCCTTACCTCCTCCTATTAACCTAGAGTTCCCAGGGGTCTTCCTAACCTTTCTGTGCCCTGAGTGCATCCCAGGGCTCTTTGGCCCTTTGCAGTGGACCCATGACATACTCAGGGTGTCAGACGTGGCCTTGACTCTCCTTTTGCATTGTGTAGGCCCGGCGGGCCTACTGCTGAGTCGGAGCCCTTGATGGCACCCAGGAGGGACCACCCCGCCCCCGCCCCCCTGCCCAGATCAAGGGGCTACCTTGTTGCCTGTCTTTTGGTCTCTCGGCAGCTAGTGTCTCCCTGTCACTCCCTGTGCAGGTTGCAAAAGATACACAGTGAAGCGCCCCTGCACTGGAACCACGGCAACGCGGTGGTTGTCAGGGCCATGGTGCTTGAGGTGTTGGTGATGGTGACGGTGGTGGTGGTGGTGGGCAGTTACTGCTTCCCTCTGTTCCCTTCACTGGCCTAGTGTCCTCAGCGACCTCCTTTCACGTCTGCTCTTTGGTCCAGGGGGAGGCACAAGTGTAGGAGAAGGCAGTCGTGTGGTTCGGTTTGGACTCTTCCCCTTCCCCCTCGACACCTTTTCCCTTCTCCAGCGGTGGAGGTCATTGTCATCCTCCGGGAAAACCCAGAGAACTAAACATCAACCAACCCAAGGAAGACCCAGGAGTTGCTTCGCAATGAAACAGCATGACGAACTCCAGGCTTGCAAAATTATCTCTTGACTTTCCATTCCGAGCAGTTGTTCTCCTTAGGGAAGCCCTTCAAGTCCGAACATGAGCCAGTAGGAGCCTCCTCAAGTTGCTCCCTGCTTGCCGTTGGTTCACAATCCAGTGGCGTGATCCGAAGAGTATAGATTTCACTGTATACTTACGAGCGGTCGCCTCCCTGTCCCCAAGCCCAGGCAGGTTGGTGCTGGCCACCACGCACAAAACCAGGCAATCAAGCACCCATAGCCGGATACCCACGGCAACACATGCCCACGGGCAGGAAGCTCCATAGACAGGTGAGAGAGCATGGGCTCGGGTACACAAACACACAGAGACACACACACCACAGAGACACACACACACAGAGACACACACACTCTATCTTCCTACACCGCCACACACAGCACACCCTCACACAACCAGAAACATACTGACACGTGCTGTCAAACTCTGCTTTCCTATATACCCTCGCACCACTCACTCTCCCCCCACCCCAGCCGCACCCCCTGCCTGCAGCAAGTACTCTGAGAATGGCTGAAACACGCATTCCCAGAGGGGCTCTCAAAAAGCGACACGCAGCCATTCTGTGTTCCACTAGATAGTCCTCTGTCAGCAGGTGGGCCCAGGCTGCTGGTGTAAACCTGAAGCCTCCCTTGTTTAGCCAGGGAAATGGGGTCTCCAAGTGGGAGCAGAGTCTGTGCCCATCCTACGGAGAATCACGGCCCTGTGTGGGGCTCTGTGACTGGCGATGTTTGTTAGCCTTGCAAGGTTCCTGTGTGAGGGCAAGGCCAGCCTGCCCAGAGTCAGTCCATGACACCCCATGTTAGGGGCGCCTCCAGGTGGGGCCAGCCACTTCTGGCTGCACTGTTGGGCCAGCCCGAGGTGGTGGCCTCAAGCTGAAGCTCCAGGCCTTGAAAAGGAAGCGGAGTCCTGCAACAAAGTGACTTGCAAGCCAGCGAGGTTTTCGCCACCAGCCTGGTGGCCACCACCTGGTCCAGGAGAAATCCTGTGATTTAGACCCTCAGGCAATGTCACCCAGGCAGGTTGCTTGGTGTATCCTTTGCCTTTTACTTCTCCCAAGAGCAGGAGTCAAGAAAAAGGGGGCTGGAGGAAAGGAAGAGGAAAGGACTGCAGGGGCTCCAGCCTCGTGGCCAGTGGTCCTTTTGTCTTGTGCATTTGGTGGTCCACGTGGTTGCCGCTGGGTGATTGCTTCCTTTCCTTTTCTCTCCTCTTTCACGGGACTGTCTGTGTTGCTTTGGTTTTTTGCTTTTGGTTTTACATTAGAAGGGGAGGAGAGCTAAGGCCTGATGGTGTAGTGGGGGCAGGGTTAGGCGCTGAGTTGGCATTGATGGAGCCATACTGCCACCAAGCGGAGATGGTTTCGCTCAAAGCCAGTTACCAGGTCTCAAGAGATGGAGACAGCCACAGGGCTGGAAGCATCTGGCCCAGTGGGGACGGCGCGGGGTGGGGCTGGGGTGGGTTTGTTGTCCTGAGGGTGCACACGGGCAATGGGCTCCGGGCCGTGCCTTCTTGTGTGCTCTCCGCGGGAGACTGGACCCTGGTTCTGCAGCTGGGCAAGGCCCTCAGAAACCCCAGGGGCAGCACGAGATGGCCGCCCCTGGGAGTGCCCGGTGCAAATGGCCCCGGCCCCAGAACCTCGAAGACCCTCAGCTTCCGGTGAGGAAGGGGGCCACGTGACCCCAGTGCAGCCGCAGGCAGGGCACCCCGGCACTCCCCAGCAGGGACACCGGAGGAGAAGTTGCAGAATTCCTCTGGGCCCACCCCCAAAATGGCTGACGGGGGAAGCTGCGCTCCCTGGGCTGGACAGTCTGGGAGCTGCCTGCCGTGTCCGGGCTTCCCAGAGCGCACGACTTTCGCCACAGGGTCGCACTGGCAGCCACGCGGCCCTCAGAGGCCTCTGAAGCCCAGGGGAGGAGACCTCCTGCGCCTTGGGCAGAACCCATTCGGCCCAACACAGCCTCGCTGTTCCCCGCGCAGGGCAGAAGACACAGCTCGGCTGCCTGGGCTTTTCACATAACGCCTTCCGCTGGATGGCACTGTGGCTACAGAAATGGCAGTCACCCTTTTCCCTGCCCCCACCGAGCCTTCCGCGCCTGCCTTTAGCTTGCAAACAGTGGTCGGTGTGCAGTGGTGGCTGTGAAACTTTCAGATCACCCTCCTCCTCCTCCTCCTCCTCCTCCTCCTCCTCCTCCTCCTCCTCCTCCTCCTCCTTCTCCTCCTCAACCTCATCCTCTTCCTCCTCCTCCTCCTCATCATCCTCATGATCATCATTCTCATCATCATCCACAGCAGCAGCCACATTGGCACCAATATCCCATTATCCTCATCCCCATCCATAGTCCAGCTCACAGACCACCCATCTCATCTTCAGCTGGGCTCTTCACCAACTTGGCCACTTTCCACCAAACCCGCAAGTGTAGCTAGGCAGTTCTTGATTCCCTTGATGCCCGGGTTCAGAGTGAACGCTGCTGCCGACGACCCGCAGAGATCCCAGCCGTGAGCTTTGAGTTCCTTCTTTGTATCTTCTGACTCTTGCTGGCCTGTGGCTTGTCTGCACCGCATCTCTTCCTAGGGAGCAACCTCTGTCCTGCTCAAGTGGAGTGCTTCACTGGGACAAAGATCCGGTGGGTCAGTGGCAGGCACACTCCGGGAAGGTTCCGAAGGTTGTGACCCCTTCTTTACTTGAATCACAAGGGTCCGGAAGTGGCCACCGCACTGCAACCCTGCGTGGAACCCCCGAGCATCCTTTGTGCGCAGGGTTGGGACTACTGGGGATGGCATGGGTCGCACTGGTGGGTCCACTTGGGGAAGGCCACTTGGCCTCGACTACATTTGTCCACAAATTCGCTACCACCGGGGTCTTTCTTCCCGCAGGCCTCGCTAGCCAGGCTCTCAGGCTTCAGTTCTGCCCCAGAAGCCCGGGCACATGTCATGCTCAATATTTTCCAGGTGCCCCTGTGAATTTTTGTCCTTTGGGAGAAGGTGGAGTACAGGGCAGAGGGGGAGGGGAAGTGGGTCTCGGGGTTTGGAGGGTCATGTGGAGGAAGGGAGCTGCTTGGGTTGGCTTGGCATGGAGATCTCTCTGCTTGTCAACCTAACCCCTGACACTAGCCTAGTGTTCCCCCTGTAAGACCCGTGAGATCCTGCAGGGGAAATTATGGATCCCCGGTAAACACACACACACACACACACACACACACACACACACAGTCACACAGACACACACACACAGTCACACACACACACGCATGCACGGAAACACATACAGGCACATGCACACATCTCAGAAACCACTTCTGAAGTACCACTCAACACCTTCAGGGAATGAAGCATTTCCAGGAAGAGCCTCAAAACGAGGGATCTGGGCCTTTATCCAGAGCCTACTAGGATGTGTGGAGAGAAGAAAAAGGTACAACGTAAAAGCTGAGAGGAACCTCTTATTCGGGGATCTTACTGAAGACTACAGACTCGGCGACACCCATTCACAAAGCGCTGTGGAAGGGTTCTGAAGAAGTACGGGAGGAAGGAGCCAGGCTGTTTAGGAGTTTTCGTTGAATTAAATGGAAAACATAGATACATGTTGGGGAATACCAAAAGACTGCTGCTCATCACAAAGACAAAAACCAAAACAATGAAATCAACAGAGCACCATCACCACCAGCGCCAGCATCAGCAGCACCACCACCACCACCAAAACCTCACCCAGACATCTGAATTCAGAGAACTGAGCGCGTTTCTGATTATGGGAAGACTTCACAAGAGTCTTGGTCCATTGAAATCATTCCTAGATATGCATCTGAACTTTCCAGGGCTAGTATCCTGCTTTTCTCCATCCTGAATTGCCCTCAGGGACCACCCTTGGGGTCAACTGCAGTGTCTGAGGCCTGATGGCAGGGCTACAGACTCTGCTTACTGAAGAGGCTGGTGACATTTTGTGTCCGCAGATGCAAAGGAAAGCAGGCGGTCACCGTGGTGTGAGGGTTCAATGATGTCATGCCCATGCCACCCAGAACCTGGCGCGAGACCAATGTGGAAGGTGATCGTGAGGCTCTTTACAGTTTCCTCAGCGTTTCTTTTCTTTGTTCTTCTAAAGTCTTCCTGGGTGTGTAGAGGGAGCAGGAGGGCGCTCCAAAGGAAAGAACATCCACGTCCCAGGGATTCCGCACACGCTGAAGTAGCATAAGGACCCTTAGAATTGAGGAGTGGACTGTCTGCTTGGAACCCTTCTGTAGGCCAAGCTGTCCCAGGAAGTAGGCCCACCTTTGAAACTGGTGGGGAAAAACAATCACACAGAAAACATCCCGCGACAACAAAAGTCAACACCTTCCTGTCGGGTAGGGCCTAAGGGGGATATTTCGCAGGCATGAAACATCAGGGTACATGGGTCACTGATTTGGGGAAAATGCACGGAGGAAGGAGGGCCGGGATTGGGAGCAGCAAGTGGTGGAATCCCTACTCTCAGCATCTCTTCACAACTTTGCCGCTGTTGGCCAGGGTTTAACGTTACTGAACTCACTCGGGCTCGCACACGCACACCCCCACCACCCCGCACATGGTTACATTCAGGACAGCACGCCTGCGCAAGCCCTCGCACTCGTACCCACTCTGCCCGTCTCCGTGGACCCGACGGTTGCCCTACCTTCCTTGTTCCCTGTTCTTCTTCCTTCCCTTTTCTATCGGTACTTCCACTTCCCAGGTGGGCACTGCAGCATCGCCAAACAGACCTCTCTCTGGACACGGTTCTGCCCCTTGCCTGAGGGGCTGAGACTCAGCCTTGGCTGATGGCTCTTCCCTCAGCAAGCCCGAGGAGGCTTCGGCTGGTTCCATCTGCCAACCTGGGACACAGTGCTCTGGGGATGGCCTTCCTGCTTCACCTCCATTATGGTTCTTTCTTTTGATTTCAGCTTGCTCTCCCCGTTCGGCTCCTGCCTTCCACTCAATGCCTTACTTTCAGTTCTTCCCTCTGGACAAAAGGCAGGGTTGGGTGCGTGCCTGGGAAGCTCAACCTGGACAATATATGTAGTCTCCCTTAGGAAGGGAAAATGCCCCCCTGGACTGGGAGAGTAAGGGGCATTCCCTCACATCCATCTCTTAATTGCCATCAGGGATTACCTCAACCCTCTCATGGCCCTTACCTCCTCCTATTAACCTAGAGTTCCCAGGGGTCTTCCTAACCTTTCTGTGCCCTGAGTGCATCCCAGGGCTCTTTGGCCCTTTGCAGTGGACCCATGACATACTCAGGGTGTCAGACGTGGCCTTGACTCTCCTTTTGCATTGTGTAGGCCCGGCGGGCCTACTGCTGAGTCGGAGCCCTTGATGGCACCCAGGAGGGACCACCCCGCCCCCGCCCCCCTGCCCAGATCAAGGGGCTACCTTGTTGCCTGTCTTTTGGTCTCTCGGCAGCTAGTGTCTCCCTGTCACTCCCTGTGCAGGTTGCAAAAGATACACAGTGAAGCGCCCCTGCACTGGAACCACGGCAACGCGGTGGTTGTCAGGGCCATGGTGCTTGAGGTGTTGGTGATGGTGACGGTGGTGGTGGTGGTGGGCAGTTACTGCTTCCCTCTGTTCCCTTCACTGGCCTAGTGTCCTCAGCGACCTCCTTTCACGTCTGCTCTTTGGTCCAGGGGGAGGCACAAGTGTAGGAGAAGGCAGTCGTGTGGTTCGGTTTGGACTCTTCCCCTTCCCCCTCGACACCTTTTCCCTTCTCCAGCGGTGGAGGTCATTGTCATCCTCCGGGAAAACCCAGAGAACTAAACATCAACCAACCCAAGGAAGACCCAGGAGTTGCTTCGCAATGAAACAGCATGACGAACTCCAGGCTTGCAAAATTATCTCTTGACTTTCCATTCCGAGCAGTTGTTCTCCTTAGGGAAGCCCTTCAAGTCCGAACATGAGCCAGTAGGAGCCTCCTCAAGTTGCTCCCTGCTTGCCGTTGGTTCACAATCCAGTGGCGTGATCCGAAGAGTATAGATTTCACTGTATACTTACGAGCGGTCGCCTCCCTGTCCCCAAGCCCAGGCAGGTTGGTGCTGGCCACCACGCACAAAACCAGGCAATCAAGCACCCATAGCCGGATACCCACGGCAACACATGCCCACGGGCAGGAAGCTCCATAGACAGGTGAGAGAGCATGGGCTCGGGTACACAAACACACAGAGACACACACACCACAGAGACACACACACACAGAGACACACACACTCTATCTTCCTACACCGCCACACACAGCACACCCTCACACAACCAGAAACATACTGACACGTGCTGTCAAACTCTGCTTTCCTATATACCCTCGCACCACTCACTCTCCCCCCACCCCAGCCGCACCCCCTGCCTGCAGCAAGTACTCTGAGAATGGCTGAAACACGCATTCCCAGAGGGGCTCTCAAAAAGCGACACGCAGCCATTCTGTGTTCCACTAGATAGTCCTCTGTCAGCAGGTGGGCCCAGGCTGCTGGTGTAAACCTGAAGCCTCCCTTGTTTAGCCAGGGAAATGGGGTCTCCAAGTGGGAGCAGAGTCTGTGCCCATCCTACGGAGAATCACGGCCCTGTGTGGGGCTCTGTGACTGGCGATGTTTGTTAGCCTTGCAAGGTTCCTGTGTGAGGGCAAGGCCAGCCTGCCCAGAGTCAGTCCATGACACCCCATGTTAGGGGCGCCTCCAGGTGGGGCCAGCCACTTCTGGCTGCACTGTTGGGCCAGCCCGAGGTGGTGGCCTCAAGCTGAAGCTCCAGGCCTTGAAAAGGAAGCGGAGTCCTGCAACAAAGTGACTTGCAAGCCAGCGAGGTTTTCGCCACCAGCCTGGTGGCCACCACCTGGTCCAGGAGAAATCCTGTGATTTAGACCCTCAGGCAATGTCACCCAGGCAGGTTGCTTGGTGTATCCTTTGCCTTTTACTTCTCCCAAGAGCAGGAGTCAAGAAAAAGGGGGCTGGAGGAAAGGAAGAGGAAAGGACTGCAGGGGCTCCAGCCTCGTGGCCAGTGGTCCTTTTGTCTTGTGCATTTGGTGGTCCACGTGGTTGCCGCTGGGTGATTGCTTCCTTTCCTTTTCTCTCCTCTTTCACGGGACTGTCTGTGTTGCTTTGGTTTTTTGCTTTTGGTTTTACATTAGAAGGGGAGGAGAGCTAAGGCCTGATGGTGTAGTGGGGGCAGGGTTAGGCGCTGAGTTGGCATTGATGGAGCCATACTGCCACCAAGCGGAGATGGTTTCGCTCAAAGCCAGTTACCAGGTCTCAAGAGATGGAGACAGCCACAGGGCTGGAAGCATCTGGCCCAGTGGGGACGGCGCGGGGTGGGGCTGGGGTGGGTTTGTTGTCCTGAGGGTGCACACGGGCAATGGGCTCCGGGCCGTGCCTTCTTGTGTGCTCTCCGCGGGAGACTGGACCCTGGTTCTGCAGCTGGGCAAGGCCCTCAGAAACCCCAGGGGCAGCACGAGATGGCCGCCCCTGGGAGTGCCCGGTGCAAATGGCCCCGGCCCCAGAACCTCGAAGACCCTCAGCTTCCGGTGAGGAAGGGGGCCACGTGACCCCAGTGCAGCCGCAGGCAGGGCACCCCGGCACTCCCCAGCAGGGACACCGGAGGAGAAGTTGCAGAATTCCTCTGGGCCCACCCCCAAAATGGCTGACGGGGGAAGCTGCGCTCCCTGGGCTGGACAGTCTGGGAGCTGCCTGCCGTGTCCGGGCTTCCCAGAGCGCACGACTTTCGCCACAGGGTCGCACTGGCAGCCACGCGGCCCTCAGAGGCCTCTGAAGCCCAGGGGAGGAGACCTCCTGCGCCTTGGGCAGAACCCATTCGGCCCAACACAGCCTCGCTGTTCCCCGCGCAGGGCAGAAGACACAGCTCGGCTGCCTGGGCTTTTCACATAACGCCTTCCGCTGGATGGCACTGTGGCTACAGAAATGGCAGTCACCCTTTTCCCTGCCCCCACCGAGCCTTCCGCGCCTGCCTTTAGCTTGCAAACAGTGGTCGGTGTGCAGTGGTGGCTGTGAAACTTTCAGATCACCCTCCTCCTCCTCCTCCTCCTCCTCCTCCTCCTCCTCCTCCTCCTCCTCCTCCTCCTCCTTCTCCTCCTCAACCTCATCCTCTTCCTCCTCCTCCTCCTCATCATCCTCATGATCATCATTCTCATCATCATCCACAGCAGCAGCCACATTGGCACCAATATCCCATTATCCTCATCCCCATCCATAGTCCAGCTCACAGACCACCCATCTCATCTTCAGCTGGGCTCTTCACCAACTTGGCCACTTTCCACCAAACCCGCAAGTGTAGCTAGGCAGTTCTTGATTCCCTTGATGCCCGGGTTCAGAGTGAACGCTGCTGCCGACGACCCGCAGAGATCCCAGCCGTGAGCTTTGAGTTCCTTCTTTGTATCTTCTGACTCTTGCTGGCCTGTGGCTTGTCTGCACCGCATCTCTTCCTAGGGAGCAACCTCTGTCCTGCTCAAGTGGAGTGCTTCACTGGGACAAAGATCCGGTGGGTCAGTGGCAGGCACACTCCGGGAAGGTTCCGAAGGTTGTGACCCCTTCTTTACTTGAATCACAAGGGTCCGGAAGTGGCCACCGCACTGCAACCCTGCGTGGAACCCCCGAGCATCCTTTGTGCGCAGGGTTGGGACTACTGGGGATGGCATGGGTCGCACTGGTGGGTCCACTTGGGGAAGGCCACTTGGCCTCGACTACATTTGTCCACAAATTCGCTACCACCGGGGTCTTTCTTCCCGCAGGCCTCGCTAGCCAGGCTCTCAGGCTTCAGTTCTGCCCCAGAAGCCCGGGCACATGTCATGCTCAATATTTTCCAGGTGCCCCTGTGAATTTTTGTCCTTTGGGAGAAGGTGGAGTACAGGGCAGAGGGGGAGGGGAAGTGGGTCTCGGGGTTTGGAGGGTCATGTGGAGGAAGGGAGCTGCTTGGGTTGGCTTGGCATGGAGATCTCTCTGCTTGTCAACCTAACCCCTGACACTAGCCTAGTGTTCCCCCTGTAAGACCCGTGAGATCCTGCAGGGGAAATTATGGATCCCCGGTAAACACACACACACACACACACACACACACACACACAGTCACACAGACACACACACACAGTCACACACACACACGCATGCACGGAAACACATACAGGCACATGCACACATCTCAGAAACCACTTCTGAAGTACCACTCAACACCTTCAGGGAATGAAGCATTTCCAGGAAGAGCCTCAAAACGAGGGATCTGGGCCTTTATCCAGAGCCTACTAGGATGTGTGGAGAGAAGAAAAAGGTACAACGTAAAAGCTGAGAGGAACCTCTTATTCGGGGATCTTACTGAAGACTACAGACTCGGCGACACCCATTCACAAAGCGCTGTGGAAGGGTTCTGAAGAAGTACGGGAGGAAGGAGCCAGGCTGTTTAGGAGTTTTCGTTGAATTAAATGGAAAACATAGATACATGTTGGGGAATACCAAAAGACTGCTGCTCATCACAAAGACAAAAACCAAAACAATGAAATCAACAGAGCACCATCACCACCAGCGCCAGCATCAGCAGCACCACCACCACCACCAAAACCTCACCCAGACATCTGAATTCAGAGAACTGAGCGCGTTTCTGATTATGGGAAGACTTCACAAGAGTCTTGGTCCATTGAAATCATTCCTAGATATGCATCTGAACTTTCCAGGGCTAGTATCCTGCTTTTCTCCATCCTGAATTGCCCTCAGGGACCACCCTTGGGGTCAGCTGCAGTGTCTGAGGCCTGATGGCAGGGCTACAGACTCTGCTTACTGAAGAGGCTGGTGACATTTTGTGTCCGCAGATGCAAAGGAAAGCAGGCGGTCACCGTGGTGTGAGGGTTCAATGATGTCATGCCCATGCCACCCAGAACCTGGCGCGAGACCAATGTGGAAGGTGATCGTGAGGCTCTTTACAGTTTCCTCAGCGTTTCTTTTCTTTGTTCTTAAGTCTTCCTGGGTGTGTAGAGGGAGCAGGAGGGCGCTCCAAAGGAAAGAACATCCACGTCCCAGGGATTCCGCACACGCTGAAGTAGCATAAGGACCCTTAGAATTGAGGAGTGGACTGTCTGCTTGGAACCCTTCTGTAGGCCAAGCTGTCCCAGGAAGTAGGCCCACCTTTGAAACTGGTGGGGAAAAACAATCACACAGAAAACATCCCGCGACAACAAAAGTCAACACCTTCCTGTCGGGTAGGGCCTAAGGGGGATATTTCGCAGGCATGAAACATCAGGGTACATGGGTCACTGATTTGGGGAAAATGCAGGGAGGAAGGAGGGCCGGGATTGGGAGCAGCAAGTGGTGGAATCCCTACTCTCAGCATCTCTTCACAACTTTGCCGCTGTTGGCCAGGGTTTAACGTTACTGAACTCACTCGGGCTCGCACACGCACACCCCCACCACCCCGCACATGGTTACATTCAGGACAGCACGCCTGCGCAAGCCCTCGCACTCGTACCCACTCTGCCCGTCTCCGTGGACCCGACGGTTGCCCTACCTTCCTTGTTCCCTGTTCTTCTTCCTTCCCTTTTCTATCGGTACTTCCACTTCCCAGGTGGGCACTGCAGCATCGCCAAACAGACCTCTCTCTGGACACGGTTCTGCCCCTTGCCTGAGGGGCTGAGACTCAGCCTTGGCTGATGGCTCTTCCCTCAGCAAGCCCGAGGAGGCTTCGGCTGGTTCCATCTGCCAACCTGGGACACAGTGCTCTGGGGATGGCCTTCCTGCTTCACCTCCATTATGGTTCTTTCTTTTGATTTCAGCTTGCTCTCCCCGTTCGGCTCCTGCCTTCCACTCAATGCCTTACTTTCAGTTCTTCCCTCTGGACAAAAGGCAGGGTTGGGTGCGTGCCTGGGAAGCTCAACCTGGACAATATATGTAGTCTCCCTTAGGAAGGGAAAATGCCCCCCTGGACTGGGAGAGTAAGGGGCATTCCCTCACATCCATCTCTTAATTGCCATCAGGGATTACCTCAACCCTCTCATGGCCCTTACCTCCTCCTATTAACCTAGAGTTCCCAGGGGTCTTCCTAACCTTTCTGTGCCCTGAGTGCATCCCAGGGCTCTTTGGCCCTTTGCAGTGGACCCATGACATACTCAGGGTGTCAGACGTGGCCTTGACTCTCCTTTTGCATTGTGTAGGCCCGGCGGGCCTACTGCTGAGTCGGAGCCCTTGATGGCACCCAGGAGGGACCACCCCGCCCCCGCCCCCCTGCCCAGATCAAGGGGCTACCTTGTTGCCTGTCTTTTGGTCTCTCGGCAGCTAGTGTCTCCCTGTCACTCCCTGTGCAGGTTGCAAAAGATACACAGTGAAGCGCCCCTGCACTGGAACCACGGCAACGCGGTGGTTGTCAGGGCCATGGTGCTTGAGGTGTTGGTGATGGTGACGGTGGTGGTGGTGGTGGGCAGTTACTGCTTCCCTCTGTTCCCTTCACTGGCCTAGTGTCCTCAGCGACCTCCTTTCACGTCTGCTCTTTGGTCCAGGGGGAGGCACAAGTGTAGGAGAAGGCAGTCGTGTGGTTCGGTTTGGACTCTTCCCCTTCCCCCTCGACACCTTTTCCCTTCTCCAGCGGTGGAGGTCATTGTCATCCTCCGGGAAAACCCAGAGAACTAAACATCAACCAACCCAAGGAAGACCCAGGAGTTGCTTCGCAATGAAACAGCATGACGAACTCCAGGCTTGCAAAATTATCTCTTGACTTTCCATTCCGAGCAGTTGTTCTCCTTAGGGAAGCCCTTCAAGTCCGAACATGAGCCAGTAGGAGCCTCCTCAAGTTGCTCCCTGCTTGCCGTTGGTTCACAATCCAGTGGCGTGATCCGAAGAGTATAGATTTCACTGTATACTTACGAGCGGTCGCCTCCCTGTCCCCAAGCCCAGGCAGGTTGGTGCTGGCCACCACGCACAAAACCAGGCAATCAAGCACCCATAGCCGGATACCCACGGCAACACATGCCCACGGGCAGGAAGCTCCATAGACAGGTGAGAGAGCATGGGCTCGGGTACACAAACACACAGAGACACACACACCACAGAGACACACACACACAGAGACACACACACTCTATCTTCCTACACCGCCACACACAGCACACCCTCACACAACCAGAAACATACTGACACGTGCTGTCAAACTCTGCTTTCCTATATACCCTCGCACCACTCACTCTCCCCCCACCCCAGCCGCACCCCCTGCCTGCAGCAAGTACTCTGAGAATGGCTGAAACACGCATTCCCAGAGGGGCTCTCAAAAAGCGACACGCAGCCATTCTGTGTTCCACTAGATAGTCCTCTGTCAGCAGGTGGGCCCAGGCTGCTGGTGTAAACCTGAAGCCTCCCTTGTTTAGCCAGGGAAATGGGGTCTCCAAGTGGGAGCAGAGTCTGTGCCCATCCTACGGAGAATCACGGCCCTGTGTGGGGCTCTGTGACTGGCGATGTTTGTTAGCCTTGCAAGGTTCCTGTGTGAGGGCAAGGCCAGCCTGCCCAGAGTCAGTCCATGACACCCCATGTTAGGGGCGCCTCCAGGTGGGGCCAGCCACTTCTGGCTGCACTGTTGGGCCAGCCCGAGGTGGTGGCCTCAAGCTGAAGCTCCAGGCCTTGAAAAGGAAGCGGAGTCCTGCAACAAAGTGACTTGCAAGCCAGCGAGGTTTTCGCCACCAGCCTGGTGGCCACCACCTGGTCCAGGAGAAATCCTGTGATTTAGACCCTCAGGCAATGTCACCCAGGCAGGTTGCTTGGTGTATCCTTTGCCTTTTACTTCTCCCAAGAGCAGGAGTCAAGAAAAAGGGGGCTGGAGGAAAGGAAGAGGAAAGGACTGCAGGGGCTCCAGCCTCGTGGCCAGTGGTCCTTTTGTCTTGTGCATTTGGTGGTCCACGTGGTTGCCGCTGGGTGATTGCTTCCTTTCCTTTTCTCTCCTCTTTCACGGGACTGTCTGTGTTGCTTTGGTTTTTTGCTTTTGGTTTTACATTAGAAGGGGAGGAGAGCTAAGGCCTGATGGTGTAGTGGGGGCAGGGTTAGGCGCTGAGTTGGCATTGATGGAGCCATACTGCCACCAAGCGGAGATGGTTTCGCTCAAAGCCAGTTACCAGGTCTCAAGAGATGGAGACAGCCACAGGGCTGGAAGCATCTGGCCCAGTGGGGACGGCGCGGGGTGGGGCTGGGGTGGGTTTGTTGTCCTGAGGGTGCACACGGGCAATGGGCTCCGGGCCGTGCCTTCTTGTGTGCTCTCCGCGGGAGACTGGACCCTGGTTCTGCAGCTGGGCAAGGCCCTCAGAAACCCCAGGGGCAGCACGAGATGGCCGCCCCTGGGAGTGCCCGGTGCAAATGGCCCCGGCCCCAGAACCTCGAAGACCCTCAGCTTCCGGTGAGGAAGGGGGCCACGTGACCCCAGTGCAGCCGCAGGCAGGGCACCCCGGCACTCCCCAGCAGGGACACCGGAGGAGAAGTTGCAGAATTCCTCTGGGCCCACCCCCAAAATGGCTGACGGGGGAAGCTGCGCTCCCTGGGCTGGACAGTCTGGGAGCTGCCTGCCGTGTCCGGGCTTCCCAGAGCGCACGACTTTCGCCACAGGGTCGCACTGGCAGCCACGCGGCCCTCAGAGGCCTCTGAAGCCCAGGGGAGGAGACCTCCTGCGCCTTGGGCAGAACCCATTCGGCCCAACACAGCCTCGCTGTTCCCCGCGCAGGGCAGAAGACACAGCTCGGCTGCCTGGGCTTTTCACATAACGCCTTCCGCTGGATGGCACTGTGGCTACAGAAATGGCAGTCACCCTTTTCCCTGCCCCCACCGAGCCTTCCGCGCCTGCCTTTAGCTTGCAAACAGTGGTCGGTGTGCAGTGGTGGCTGTGAAACTTTCAGATCACCTCCTCCTCCTCCTCCTCCTCCTCCTCCTCCTCCTCCTCCTCCTCCTCCTCCTCCTCCTCCTCAACCTCATCCTCTTCCTCCTCCTCCTCCTCATCATCCTCATGATCATCATTCTCATCATCATCCACAGCAGCAGCCACATTGGCACCAATATCCCATTATCCTCATCCCCATCCATAGTCCAGCTCACAGACCACCCATCTCATCTTCAGCTGGGCTCTTCACCAACTTGGCCACTTTCCACCAAACCCGCAAGTGTAGCTAGGCAGTTCTTGATTCCCTTGATGCCCGGGTTCAGAGTGAACGCTGCTGCCGACGACCCGCAGAGATCCCAGCCGTGAGCTTTGAGTTCCTTCTTTGTATCTTCTGACTCTTGCTGGCCTGTGGCTTGTCTGCACCGCATCTCTTCCTAGGGAGCAACCTCTGTCCTGCTCAAGTGGAGTGCTTCACTGGGACAAAGATCCGGTGGGTCAGTGGCAGGCACACTCCGGGAAGGTTCCGAAGGTTGTGACCCCTTCTTTACTTGAATCACAAGGGTCCGGAAGTGGCCACCGCACTGCAACCCTGCGTGGAACCCCCGAGCATCCTTTGTGCGCAGGGTTGGGACTACTGGGGATGGCATGGGTCGCACTGGTGGGTCCACTTGGGGAAGGCCACTTGGCCTCGACTACATTTGTCCACAAATTCGCTACCACCGGGGTCTTTCTTCCCGCAGGCCTCGCTAGCCAGGCTCTCAGGCTTCAGTTCTGCCCCAGAAGCCCGGGCACATGTCATGCTCAATATTTTCCAGGTGCCCCTGTGAATTTTTGTCCTTTGGGAGAAGGTGGAGTACAGGGCAGAGGGGGAGGGGAAGTGGGTCTCGGGGTTTGGAGGGTCATGTGGAGGAAGGGAGCTGCTTGGGTTGGCTTGGCATGGAGATCTCTCTGCTTGTCAACCTAACCCCTGACACTAGCCTAGTGTTCCCCCTGTAAGACCCGTGAGATCCTGCAGGGGAAATTATGGATCCCCGGTAACACACACACACACACACACACACACACACACACACACACAGTCACACAGACACACACACACAGTCACACACACACACGCATGCACGGAAACACATACAGGCACATGCACACATCTCAGAAACCACTTCTGAAGTACCACTCAACACCTTCAGGGAATGAAGCATTTCCAGGAAGAGCCTCAAAACGAGGGATCTGGGCCTTTATCCAGAGCCTACTAGGATGTGTGGAGAGAAGAAAAAGGTACAACGTAAAAGCTGAGAGGAACCTCTTATTCGGGGATCTTACTGAAGACTACAGACTCGGCGACACCCATTCACAAAGCGCTGTGGAAGGGTTCTGAAGAAGTACGGGAGGAAGGAGCCAGG
The DNA here is from genome assembly GCF_964165515.1 of Mesoplodon bidens. Taxonomy (NCBI): domain Eukaryota; kingdom Metazoa; phylum Chordata; class Mammalia; order Artiodactyla; family Ziphiidae; genus Mesoplodon; species Mesoplodon bidens. Next base: position 35,228 of record NW_027672002.1, read on the forward strand.
CTGTTTAGGAGTTTTCGTTGAATTAAATGGAAAACATAGATACATGTTGGGGAATACCAAAAGACTGCTGCTCATCACAAAGACAAAAACCAAAACAATGAAATCAACAGAGCACCATCACCACCAGCGCCAGCATCAGCAGCACCACCACCACCACCAAAACCTCACCCAGACATCTGAATTCAGAGAACTGAGCGCGTTTCTGATTATGGGAAGACTTCACAAGAGTCTTGGTCCATTGAAATCATTCCTAGATATGCATCTGAACTTTCCAGGGCTAGTATCCTGCTTTTCTCCATCCTGAATTGCCCTCAGGGACCACCCTTGGGGTCAGCTGCAGTGTCTGAGGCCTGATGGCAGGGCTACAGACTCTGCTTACTGAAGAGGCTGGTGACATTTTGTGTCCGCAGATGCAAAGGAAAGCAGGCGGTCACCGTGGTGTGAGGGTTCAATGATGTCATGCCCATGCCACCCAGAACCTGGCGCGAGACCAATGTGGAAGGTGATCGTGAGGCTCTTTACAGTTTCCTCAGCGTTTCTTTTCTTTGTTCTTCTAAAGTCTTCCTGGGTGTGTAGAGGGAGCAGGAGGGCGCTCCAAAGGAAAGAACATCCACGTCCCAGGGATTCCGCACACGCTGAAGTAGCATAAGGACCCTTAGAATTGAGGAGTGGACTGTCTGCTTGGAACCCTTCTGTAGGCCAAGCTGTCCCAGGAAGTAGGCCCACCTTTGAAACTGGTGGGGAAAAACAATCACACAGAAAACATCCCGCGACAACAAAAGTCAACACCTTCCTGTCGGGTAGGGCCTAAGGGGGATATTTCGCAGGCATGAAACATCAGGGTACATGGGTCACTGATTTGGGGAAAATGCAGGGAGGAAGGAGGGCCGGGATTGGGAGCAGCAAGTGGTGGAATCCCTACTCTCAGCATCTCTTCACAACTTTGCCGCTGTTGGCCAGGGTTTAACGTTACTGAACTCACTCGGGCTCGCACACGCACACCCCCACCACCCCGCACATGGTTACATTCAGGACAGCACGCCTGCGCAAGCCCTCGCACTCGTACCCACTCTGCCCGTCTCCGTGGACCCGACGGTTGCCCTACCTTCCTTGTTCCCTGTTCTTCTTCCTTCCCTTTTCTATCGGTACTTCCACTTCCCAGGTGGGCACTGCAGCATCGCCAAACAGACCTCTCTCTGGACACGGTTCTGCCCCTTGCCTGAGGGGCTGAGACTCAGCCTTGGCTGATGGCTCTTCCCTCAGCAAGCCCGAGGAGGCTTCGGCTGGTTCCATCTGCCAACCTGGGACACAGTGCTCTGGGGATGGCCTTCCTGCTTCACCTCCATTATGGTTCTTTCTTTTGATTTCAGCTTGCTCTCCCCGTTCGGCTCCTGCCTTCCACTCAATGCCTTACTTTCAGTTCTTCCCTCTGGACAAAAGGCAGGGTTGGGTGCGTGCCTGGGAAGCTCAACCTGGACAATATATGTAGTCTCCCTTAGGAAGGGAAAATGCCCCCCTGGACTGGGAGAGTAAGGGGCATTCCCTCACATCCATCTCTTAATTGCCATCAGGGATTACCTCAACCCTCTCATGGCCCTTACCTCCTCCTATTAACCTAGAGTTCCCAGGGGTCTTCCTAACCTTTCTGTGCCCTGAGTGCATCCCAGGGCTCTTTGGCCCTTTGCAGTGGACCCATGACATACTCAGGGTGTCAGACGTGGCCTTGACTCTCCTTTTGCATTGTGTAGGCCCGGCGGGCCTACTGCTGAGTCGGAGCCCTTGATGGCACCCAGGAGGGACCACCCCGCCCCCGCCCCCCTGCCCAGATCAAGGGGCTACCTTGTTGCCTGTCTTTTGGTCTCTCGGCAGCTAGTGTCTCCCTGTCACTCCCTGTGCAGGTTGCAAAAGATACACAGTGAAGCGCCCCTGCACTGGAACCACGGCAACGCGGTGGTTGTCAGGGCCATGGTGCTTGAGGTGTTGGTGATGGTGACGGTGGTGGTGGTGGTGGGCAGTTACTGCTTCCCTCTGTTCCCTTCACTGGCCTAGTGTCCTCAGCGACCTCCTTTCACGTCTGCTCTTTGGTCCAGGGGGAGGCACAAGTGTAGGAGAAGGCAGTCGTGTGGTTCGGTTTGGACTCTTCCCCTTCCCCCTCGACACCTTTTCCCTTCTCCAGCGGTGGAGGTCATTGTCATCCTCCGGGAAAACCCAGAGAACTAAACATCAACCAACCCAAGGAAGACCCAGGAGTTGCTTCGCAATGAAACAGCATGACGAACTCCAGGCTTGCAAAATTATCTCTTGACTTTCCATTCCGAGCAGTTGTTCTCCTTAGGGAAGCCCTTCAAGTCCGAACATGAGCCAGTAGGAGCCTCCTCAAGTTGCTCCCTGCTTGCCGTTGGTTCACAATCCAGTGGCGTGATCCGAAGAGTATAGATTTCACTGTATACTTACGAGCGGTCGCCTCCCTGTCCCCAAGCCCAGGCAGGTTGGTGCTGGCCACCACGCACAAAACCAGGCAATCAAGCACCCATAGCCGGATACCCACGGCAACACATGCCCACGGGCAGGAAGCTCCATAGACAGGTGAGAGAGCATGGGCTCGGGTACACAAACACACAGAGACACACACACCACAGAGACACACACACACAGAGACACACACACTCTATCTTCCTACACCGCCACACACAGCACACCCTCACACAACCAGAAACATACTGACACGTGCTGTCAAACTCTGCTTTCCTATATACCCTCGCACCACTCACTCTCCCCCCACCCCAGCCGCACCCCCTGCCTGCAGCAAGTACTCTGAGAATGGCTGAAACACGCATTCCCAGAGGGGCTCTCAAAAAGCGACACGCAGCCATTCTGTGTTCCACTAGATAGTCCTCTGTCAGCAGGTGGGCCCAGGCTGCTGGTGTAAACCTGAAGCCTCCCTTGTTTAGCCAGGGAAATGGGGTCTCCAAGTGGGAGCAGAGTCTGTGCCCATCCTACGGAGAATCACGGCCCTGTGTGGGGCTCTGTGACTGGCGATGTTTGTTAGCCTTGCAAGGTTCCTGTGTGAGGGCAAGGCCAGCCTGCCCAGAGTCAGTCCATGACACCCCATGTTAGGGGCGCCTCCAGGTGGGGCCAGCCACTTCTGGCTGCACTGTTGGGCCAGCCCGAGGTGGTGGCCTCAAGCTGAAGCTCCAGGCCTTGAAAAGGAAGCGGAGTCCTGCAACAAAGTGACTTGCAAGCCAGCGAGGTTTTCGCCACCAGCCTGGTGGCCACCACCTGGTCCAGGAGAAATCCTGTGATTTAGACCCTCAGGCAATGTCACCCAGGCAGGTTGCTTGGTGTATCCTTTGCCTTTTACTTCTCCCAAGAGCAGGAGTCAAGAAAAAGGGGGCTGGAGGAAAGGAAGAGGAAAGGACTGCAGGGGCTCCAGCCTCGTGGCCAGTGGTCCTTTTGTCTTGTGCATTTGGTGGTCCACGTGGTTGCCGCTGGGTGATTGCTTCCTTTCCTTTTCTCTCCTCTTTCACGGGACTGTCTGTGTTGCTTTGGTTTTTTGCTTTTGGTTTTACATTAGAAGGGGAGGAGAGCTAAGGCCTGATGGTGTAGTGGGGGCAGGGTTAGGCGCTGAGTTGGCATTGATGGAGCCATACTGCCACCAAGCGGAGATGGTTTCGCTCAAAGCCAGTTACCAGGTCTCAAGAGATGGAGACAGCCACAGGGCTGGAAGCATCTGGCCCAGTGGGGACGGCGCGGGGTGGGGCTGGGGTGGGTTTGTTGTCCTGAGGGTGCACACGGGCAATGGGCTCCGGGCCGTGCCTTCTTGTGTGCTCTCCGCGGGAGACTGGACCCTGGTTCTGCAGCTGGGCAAGGCCCTCAGAAACCCCAGGGGCAGCACGAGATGGCCGCCCCTGGGAGTGCCCGGTGCAAATGGCCCCGGCCCCAGAACCTCGAAGACCCTCAGCTTCCGGTGAGGAAGGGGGCCACGTGACCCCAGTGCAGCCGCAGGCAGGGCACCCCGGCACTCCCCAGCAGGGACACCGGAGGAGAAGTTGCAGAATTCCTCTGGGCCCACCCCCAAAATGGCTGACGGGGGAAGCTGCGCTCCCTGGGCTGGACAGTCTGGGAGCTGCCTGCCGTGTCCGGGCTTCCCAGAGCGCACGACTTTCGCCACAGGGTCGCACTGGCAGCCACGCGGCCCTCAGAGGCCTCTGAAGCCCAGGGGAGGAGACCTCCTGCGCCTTGGGCAGAACCCATTCGGCCCAACACAGCCTCGCTGTTCCCCGCGCAGGGCAGAAGACACAGCTCGGCTGCCTGGGCTTTTCACATAACGCCTTCCGCTGGATGGCACTGTGGCTACAGAAATGGCAGTCACCCTTTTCCCTGCCCCCACCGAGCCTTCCGCGCCTGCCTTTAGCTTGCAAACAGTGGTCGGTGTGCAGTGGTGGCTGTGAAACTTTCAGATCACCCTCCTCCTCCTCCTCCTCCTCCTCCTCCTCCTCCTCCTCCTCCTCCTTCTCCTCCTCAACCTCATCCTCTTCCTCCTCCTCCTCCTCATCATCCTCATGATCATCATTCTCATCATCATCCACAGCAGCAGCCACATTGGCACCAATATCCCATTATCCTCATCCCCATCCATAGTCCAGCTCACAGACCACCCATCTCATCTTCAGCTGGGCTCTTCACCAACTTGGCCACTTTCCACCAAACCCGCAAGTGTAGCTAGGCAGTTCTTGATTCCCTTGATGCCCGGGTTCAGAGTGAACGCTGCTGCCGACGACCCGCAGAGATCCCAGCCGTGAGCTTTGAGTTCCTTCTTTGTATCTTCTGACTCTTGCTGGCCTGTGGCTTGTCTGCACCGCATCTCTTCCTAGGGAGCAACCTCTGTCCTGCTCAAGTGGAGTGCTTCACTGGGACAAAGATCCGGTGGGTCAGTGGCAGGCACACTCCGGGAAGGTTCCGAAGGTTGTGACCCCTTCTTTACTTGAATCACAAGGGTCCGGAAGTGGCCACCGCACTGCAACCCTGCGTGGAACCCCCGAGCATCCTTTGTGCGCAGGGTTGGGACTACTGGGGATGGCATGGGTCGCACTGGTGGGTCCACTTGGGGAAGGCCACTTGGCCTCGACTACATTTGTCCACAAATTCGCTACCACCGGGGTCTTTCTTCCCGCAGGCCTCGCTAGCCAGGCTCTCAGGCTTCAGTTCTGCCCCAGAAGCCCGGGCACATGTCATGCTCAATATTTTCCAGGTGCCCCTGTGAATTTTTGTCCTTTGGGAGAAGGTGGAGTACAGGGCAGAGGGGGAGGGGAAGTGGGTCTCGGGGTTTGGAGGGTCATGTGGAGGAAGGGAGCTGCTTGGGTTGGCTTGGCATGGAGATCTCTCTGCTTGTCAACCTAACCCCTGACACTAGCCTAGTGTTCCCCCTGTAAGACCCGTGAGATCCTGCAGGGGAAATTATGGATCCCCGGTAAACACACACACACACACACACACACACACACACAGTCACACAGACACACACACACAGTCACACACACACACGCATGCACGGAAACACATACAGGCACATGCACACATCTCAGAAACCACTTCTGAAGTACCACTCAACACCTTCAGGGAATGAAGCATTTCCAGGAAGAGCCTCAAAACGAGGGATCTGGGCCTTTATCCAGAGCCTACTAGGATGTGTGGAGAGAAGAAAAAGGTACAACGTAAAAGCTGAGAGGAACCTCTTATTCGGGGATCTTACTGAAGACTACAGACTCGGCGACACCCATTCACAAAGCGCTGTGGAAGGGTTCTGAAGAAGTACGGGAGGAAGGAGCCAGGCTGTTTAGGAGTTTTCGTTGAATTAAATGGAAAACATAGATACATGTTGGGGAATACCAAAAGACTGCTGCTCATCACAAAGACAAAAACCAAAACAATGAAATCAACAGAGCACCATCACCACCAGCGCCAGCATCAGCAGCACCACCACCACCACCAAAACCTCACCCAGACATCTGAATTCAGAGAACTGAGCGCGTTTCTGATTATGGGAAGACTTCACAAGAGTCTTGGTCCATTGAAATCATTCCTAGATATGCATCTGAACTTTCCAGGGCTAGTATCCTGCTTTTCTCCATCCTGAATTGCCCTCAGGGACCACCCTTGGGGTCAGCTGCAGTGTCTGAGGCCTGATGGCAGGGCTACAGACTCTGCTTACTGAAGAGGCTGGTGACATTTTGTGTCCGCAGATGCAAAGGAAAGCAGGCGGTCACCGTGGTGTGAGGGTTCAATGATGTCATGCCCATGCCACCCAGAACCTGGCGCGAGACCAATGTGGAAGGTGATCGTGAGGCTCTTTACAGTTTCCTCAGCGTTTCTTTTCTTTGTTCTTCTAAAGTCTTCCTGGGTGTGTAGAGGGAGCAGGAGGGCGCTCCAAAGGAAAGAACATCCACGTCCCAGGGATTCCGCACACGCTGAAGTAGCATAAGGACCCTTAGAATTGAGGAGTGGACTGTCTGCTTGGAACCCTTCTGTAGGCCAAGCTGTCCCAGGAAGTAGGCCCACCTTTGAAACTGGTGGGGAAAAACAATCACACAGAAAACATCCCGCGACAACAAAAGTCAACACCTTCCTGTCGGGTAGGGCCTAAGGGGGATATTTCGCAGGCATGAAACATCAGGGTACATGGGTCACTGATTTGGGGAAAATGCACGGAGGAAGGAGGGCCGGGATTGGGAGCAGCAAGTGGTGGAATCCCTACTCTCAGCATCTCTTCACAACTTTGCCGCTGTTGGCCAGGGTTTAACGTTACTGAACTCACTCGGGCTCGCACACGCACACCCCCACCACCCCGCACATGGTTACATTCAGGACAGCACGCCTGCGCAAGCCCTCGCACTCGTACCCACTCTGCCCGTCTCCGTGGACCCGACGGTTGCCCTACCTTCCTTGTTCCCTGTTCTTCTTCCTTCCCTTTTCTATCGGTACTTCCACTTCCCAGGTGGGCACTGCAGCATCGCCAAACAGACCTCTCTCTGGACACGGTTCTGCCCCTTGCCTGAGGGGCTGAGACTCAGCCTTGGCTGATGGCTCTTCCCTCAGCAAGCCCGAGGAGGCTTCGGCTGGTTCCATCTGCCAACCTGGGACACAGTGCTCTGGGGATGGCCTTCCTGCTTCACCTCCATTATGGTTCTTTCTTTTGATTTCAGCTTGCTCTCCCCGTTCGGCTCCTGCCTTCCACTCAATGCCTTACTTTCAGTTCTTCCCTCTGGACAAAAGGCAGGGTTGGGTGCGTGCCTGGGAAGCTCAACCTGGACAATATATGTAGTCTCCCTTAGGAAGGGAAAATGCCCCCCTGGACTGGGAGAGTAAGGGGCATTCCCTCACATCCATCTCTTAATTGCCATCAGGGATTACCTCAACCCTCTCATGGCCCTTACCTCCTCCTATTAACCTAGAGTTCCCAGGGGTCTTCCTAACCTTTCTGTGCCCTGAGTGCATCCCAGGGCTCTTTGGCCCTTTGCAGTGGACCCATGACATACTCAGGGTGTCAGACGTGGCCTTGACTCTCCTTTTGCATTGTGTAGGCCCGGCGGGCCTACTGCTGAGTCGGAGCCCTTGATGGCACCCAGGAGGGACCACCCCGCCCCCGCCCCCCTGCCCAGATCAAGGGGCTACCTTGTTGCCTGTCTTTTGGTCTCTCGGCAGCTAGTGTCTCCCTGTCACTCCCTGTGCAGGTTGCAAAAGATACACAGTGAAGCGCCCCTGCACTGGAACCACGGCAACGCGGTGGTTGTCAGGGCCATGGTGCTTGAGGTGTTGGTGATGGTGACGGTGGTGGTGGTGGTGGGCAGTTACTGCTTCCCTCTGTTCCCTTCACTGGCCTAGTGTCCTCAGCGACCTCCTTTCACGTCTGCTCTTTGGTCCAGGGGGAGGCACAAGTGTAGGAGAAGGCAGTCGTGTGGTTCGGTTTGGACTCTTCCCCTTCCCCCTCGACACCTTTTCCCTTCTCCAGCGGTGGAGGTCATTGTCATCCTCCGGGAAAACCCAGAGAACTAAACATCAACCAACCCAAGGAAGACCCAGGAGTTGCTTCGCAATGAAACAGCATGACGAACTCCAGGCTTGCAAAATTATCTCTTGACTTTCCATTCCGAGCAGTTGTTCTCCTTAGGGAAGCCCTTCAAGTCCGAACATGAGCCAGTAGGAGCCTCCTCAAGTTGCTCCCTGCTTGCCGTTGGTTCACAATCCAGTGGCGTGATCCGAAGAGTATAGATTTCACTGTATACTTACGAGCGGTCGCCTCCCTGTCCCCAAGCCCAGGCAGGTTGGTGCTGGCCACCACGCACAAAACCAGGCAATCAAGCACCCATAGCCGGATACCCACGGCAACACATGCCCACGGGCAGGAAGCTCCATAGACAGGTGAGAGAGCATGGGCTCGGGTACACAAACACACAGAGACACACACACCACAGAGACACACACACACAGAGACACACACACTCTATCTTCCTACACCGCCACACACAGCACACCCTCACACAACCAGAAACATACTGACACGTGCTGTCAAACTCTGCTTTCCTATATACCCTCGCACCACTCACTCTCCCCCCACCCCAGCCGCACCCCCTGCCTGCAGCAAGTACTCTGAGAATGGCTGAAACACGCATTCCCAGAGGGGCTCTCAAAAAGCGACACGCAGCCATTCTGTGTTCCACTAGATAGTCCTCTGTCAGCAGGTGGGCCCAGGCTGCTGGTGTAAACCTGAAGCCTCCCTTGTTTAGCCAGGGAAATGGGGTCTCCAAGTGGGAGCAGAGTCTGTGCCCATCCTACGGAGAATCACGGCCCTGTGTGGGGCTCTGTGACTGGCGATGTTTGTTAGCCTTGCAAGGTTCCTGTGTGAGGGCAAGGCCAGCCTGCCCAGAGTCAGTCCATGACACCCCATGTTAGGGGCGCCTCCAGGTGGGGCCAGCCACTTCTGGCTGCACTGTTGGGCCAGCCCGAGGTGGTGGCCTCAAGCTGAAGCTCCAGGCCTTGAAAAGGAAGCGGAGTCCTGCAACAAAGTGACTTGCAAGCCAGCGAGGTTTTCGCCACCAGCCTGGTGGCCACCACCTGGTCCAGGAGAAATCCTGTGATTTAGACCCTCAGGCAATGTCACCCAGGCAGGTTGCTTGGTGTATCCTTTGCCTTTTACTTCTCCCAAGAGCAGGAGTCAAGAAAAAGGGGGCTGGAGGAAAGGAAGAGGAAAGGACTGCAGGGGCTCCAGCCTCGTGGCCAGTGGTCCTTTTGTCTTGTGCATTTGGTGGTCCACGTGGTTGCCGCTGGGTGATTGCTTCCTTTCCTTTTCTCTCCTCTTTCACGGGACTGTCTGTGTTGCTTTGGTTTTTTGCTTTTGGTTTTACATTAGAAGGGGAGGAGAGCTAAGGCCTGATGGTGTAGTGGGGGCAGGGTTAGGCGCTGAGTTGGCATTGATGGAGCCATACTGCCACCAAGCGGAGATGGTTTCGCTCAAAGCCAGTTACCAGGTCTCAAGAGATGGAGACAGCCACAGGGCTGGAAGCATCTGGCCCAGTGGGGACGGCGCGGGGTGGGGCTGGGGTGGGTTTGTTGTCCTGAGGGTGCACACGGGCAATGGGCTCCGGGCCGTGCCTTCTTGTGTGCTCTCCGCGGGAGACTGGACCCTGGTTCTGCAGCTGGGCAAGGCCCTCAGAAACCCCAGGGGCAGCACGAGATGGCCGCCCCTGGGAGTGCCCGGTGCAAATGGCCCCGGCCCCAGAACCTCGAAGACCCTCAGCTTCCGGTGAGGAAGGGGGCCACGTGACCCCAGTGCAGCCGCAGGCAGGGCACCCCGGCACTCCCCAGCAGGGACACCGGAGGAGAAGTTGCAGAATTCCTCTGGGCCCACCCCCAAAATGGCTGACGGGGGAAGCTGCGCTCCCTGGGCTGGACAGTCTGGGAGCTGCCTGCCGTGTCCGGGCTTCCCAGAGCGCACGACTTTCGCCACAGGGTCGCACTGGCAGCCACGCGGCCCTCAGAGGCCTCTGAAGCCCAGGGGAGGAGACCTCCTGCGCCTTGGGCAGAACCCATTCGGCCCAACACAGCCTCGCTGTTCCCCGCGCAGGGCAGAAGACACAGCTCGGCTGCCTGGGCTTTTCACATAACGCCTTCCGCTGGATGGCACTGTGGCTACAGAAATGGCAGTCACCCTTTTCCCTGCCCCCACCGAGCCTTCCGCGCCTGCCTTTAGCTTGCAAACAGTGGTCGGTGTGCAGTGGTGGCTGTGAAACTTTCAGATCACCCTCCTCCTCCTCCTCCTCCTCCTCCTCCTCCTCCTCCTCCTCCTCCTTCTCCTCCTCAACCTCATCCTCTTCCTCCTCCTCCTCCTCATCATCCTCATGATCATCATTCTCATCATCATCCACAGCAGCAGCCACATTGGCACCAATATCCCATTATCCTCATCCCCATCCATAGTCCAGCTCACAGACCACCCATCTCATCTTCAGCTGGGCTCTTCACCAACTTGGCCACTTTCCACCAAACCCGCAAGTGTAGCTAGGCAGTTCTTGATTCCCTTGATGCCCGGGTTCAGAGTGAACGCTGCTGCCGACGACCCGCAGAGATCCCAGCCGTGAGCTTTGAGTTCCTTCTTTGTATCTTCTGACTCTTGCTGGCCTGTGGCTTGTCTGCACCGCATCTCTTCCTAGGGAGCAACCTCTGTCCTGCTCAAGTGGAGTGCTTCACTGGGACAAAGATCCGGTGGGTCAGTGGCAGGCACACTCCGGGAAGGTTCCGAAGGTTGTGACCCCTTCTTTACTTGAATCACAAGGGTCCGGAAGTGGCCACCGCACTGCAACCCTGCGTGGAACCCCCGAGCATCCTTTGTGCGCAGGGTTGGGACTACTGGGGATGGCATGGGTCGCACTGGTGGGTCCACTTGGGGAAGGCCACTTGGCCTCGACTACATTTGTCCACAAATTCGCTACCACCGGGGTCTTTCTTCCCGCAGGCCTCGCTAGCCAGGCTCTCAGGCTTCAGTTCTGCCCCAGAAGCCCGGGCACATGTCATGCTCAATATTTTCCAGGTGCCCCTGTGAATTTTTGTCCTTTGGGAGAAGGTGGAGTACAGGGCAGAGGGGGAGGGGAAGTGGGTCTCGGGGTTTGGAGGGTCATGTGGAGGAAGGGAGCTGCTTGGGTTGGCTTGGCATGGAGATCTCTCTGCTTGTCAACCTAACCCCTGACACTAGCCTAGTGTTCCCCCTGTAAGACCCGTGAGATCCTGCAGGGGAAATTATGGATCCCCGGTAAACACACACACACACACACACACACACACACACAGTCACACAGACACACACACACAGTCACACACACACACGCATGCACGGAAACACATACAGGCACATGCACACATCTCAGAAACCACTTCTGAAGTACCACTCAACACCTTCAGGGAATGAAGCATTTCCAGGAAGAGCCTCAAAACGAGGGATCTGGGCCTTTATCCAGAGCCTACTAGGATGTGTGGAGAGAAGAAAAAGGTACAACGTAAAAGCTGAGAGGAACCTCTTATTCGGGGATCTTACTGAAGACTACAGACTCGGCGACACCCATTCACAAAGCGCTGTGGAAGGGTTCTGAAGAAGTACGGGAGGAAGGAGCCAGGCTGTTTAGGAGTTTTCGTTGAATTAAATGGAAAACATAGATACATGTTGGGGAATACCAAAAGACTGCTGCTCATCACAAAGACAAAAACCAAAACAATGAAATCAACAGAGCACCATCACCACCAGCGCCAGCATCAGCAGCACCACCACCACCACCAAAACCTCACCCAGACATCTGAATTCAGAGAACTGAGCGCGTTTCTGATTATGGGAAGACTTCACAAGAGTCTTGGTCCATTGAAATCATTCCTAGATATGCATCTGAACTTTCCAGGGCTAGTATCCTGCTTTTCTCCATCCTGAATTGCCCTCAGGGACCACCCTTGGGGTCAGCTGCAGTGTCTGAGGCCTGATGGCAGGGCTACAGACTCTGCTTACTGAAGAGGCTGGTGACATTTTGTGTCCGCAGATGCAAAGGAAAGCAGGCGGTCACCGTGGTGTGAGGGTTCAATGATGTCATGCCCATGCCACCCAGAACCTGGCGCGAGACCAATGTGGAAGGTGATCGTGAGGCTCTTTACAGTTTCCTCAGCGTTTCTTTTCTTTGTTCTTCTAAAGTCTTCCTGGGTGTGTAGAGGGAGCAGGAGGGCGCTCCAAAGGAAAGAACATCCACGTCCCAGGGATTCCGCACACGCTGAAGTAGCATAAGGACCCTTAGAATTGAGGAGTGGACTGTCTGCTTGGAACCCTTCTGTAGGCCAAGCTGTCCCAGGAAGTAGGCCCACCTTTGAAACTGGTGGGGAAAAACAATCACACAGAAAACATCCCGCGACAACAAAAGTCAACACCTTCCTGTCGGGTAGGGCCTAAGGGGGATATTTCGCAGGCATGAAACATCAGGGTACATGGGTCACTGATTTGGGGAAAATGCACGGAGGAAGGAGGGCCGGGATTGGGAGCAGCAAGTGGTGGAATCCCTACTCTCAGCATCTCTTCACAACTTTGCCGCTGTTGGCCAGGGTTTAACGTTACTGAACTCACTCGGGCTCGCACACGCACACCCCCACCACCCCGCACATGGTTACATTCAGGACAGCACGCCTGCGCAAGCCCTCGCACTCGTACCCACTCTGCCCGTCTCCGTGGACCCGACGGTTGCCCTACCTTCCTTGTTCCCTGTTCTTCTTCCTTCCCTTTTCTATCGGTACTTCCACTTCCCAGGTGGGCACTGCAGCATCGCCAAACAGACCTCTCTCTGGACACGGTTCTGCCCCTTGCCTGAGGGGCTGAGACTCAGCCTTGGCTGATGGCTCTTCCCTCAGCAAGCCCGAGGAGGCTTCGGCTGGTTCCATCTGCCAACCTGGGACACAGTGCTCTGGGGATGGCCTTCCTGCTTCACCTCCATTATGGTTCTTTCTTTTGATTTCAGCTTGCTCTCCCCGTTCGGCTCCTGCCTTCCACTCAATGCCTTACTTTCAGTTCTTCCCTCTGGACAAAAGGCAGGGTTGGGTGCGTGCCTGGGAAGCTCAACCTGGACAATATATGTAGTCTCCCTTAGGAAGGGAAAATGCCCCCCTGGACTGGGAGAGTAAGGGGCATTCCCTCACATCCATCTCTTAATTGCCATCAGGGATTACCTCAACCCTCTCATGGCCCTTACCTCCTCCTATTAACCTAGAGTTCCCAGGGGTCTTCCTAACCTTTCTGTGCCCTGAGTGCATCCCAGGGCTCTTTGGCCCTTTGCAGTGGACCCATGACATACTCAGGGTGTCAGACGTGGCCTTGACTCTCCTTTTGCATTGTGTAGGCCCGGCGGGCCTACTGCTGAGTCGGAGCCCTTGATGGCACCCAGGAGGGACCACCCCGCCCCCGCCCCCCTGCCCAGATCAAGGGGCTACCTTGTTGCCTGTCTTTTGGTCTCTCGGCAGCTAGTGTCTCCCTGTCACTCCCTGTGCAGGTTGCAAAAGATACACAGTGAAGCGCCCCTGCACTGGAACCACGGCAACGCGGTGGTTGTCAGGGCCATGGTGCTTGAGGTGTTGGTGATGGTGACGGTGGTGGTGGTGGTGGGCAGTTACTGCTTCCCTCTGTTCCCTTCACTGGCCTAGTGTCCTCAGCGACCTCCTTTCACGTCTGCTCTTTGGTCCAGGGGGAGGCACAAGTGTAGGAGAAGGCAGTCGTGTGGTTCGGTTTGGACTCTTCCCCTTCCCCCTCGACACCTTTTCCCTTCTCCAGCGGTGGAGGTCATTGTCATCCTCCGGGAAAACCCAGAGAACTAAACATCAACCAACCCAAGGAAGACCCAGGAGTTGCTTCGCAATGAAACAGCATGACGAACTCCAGGCTTGCAAAATTATCTCTTGACTTTCCATTCCGAGCAGTTGTTCTCCTTAGGGAAGCCCTTCAAGTCCGAACATGAGCCAGTAGGAGCCTCCTCAAGTTGCTCCCTGCTTGCCGTTGGTTCACAATCCAGTGGCGTGATCCGAAGAGTATAGATTTCACTGTATACTTACGAGCGGTCGCCTCCCTGTCCCCAAGCCCAGGCAGGTTGGTGCTGGCCACCACGCACAAAACCAGGCAATCAAGCACCCATAGCCGGATACCCACGGCAACACATGCCCACGGGCAGGAAGCTCCATAGACAGGTGAGAGAGCATGGGCTCGGGTACACAAACACACAGAGACACACACACCACAGAGACACACACACACAGAGACACACACACTCTATCTTCCTACACCGCCACACACAGCACACCCTCACACAACCAGAAACATACTGACACGTGCTGTCAAACTCTGCTTTCCTATATACCCTCGCACCACTCACTCTCCCCCCACCCCAGCCGCACCCCCTGCCTGCAGCAAGTACTCTGAGAATGGCTGAAACACGCATTCCCAGAGGGGCTCTCAAAAAGCGACACGCAGCCATTCTGTGTTCCACTAGATAGTCCTCTGTCAGCAGGTGGGCCCAGGCTGCTGGTGTAAACCTGAAGCCTCCCTTGTTTAGCCAGGGAAATGGGGTCTCCAAGTGGGAGCAGAGTCTGTGCCCATCCTACGGAGAATCACGGCCCTGTGTGGGGCTCTGTGACTGGCGATGTTTGTTAGCCTTGCAAGGTTCCTGTGTGAGGGCAAGGCCAGCCTGCCCAGAGTCAGTCCATGACACCCCATGTTAGGGGCGCCTCCAGGTGGGGCCAGCCACTTCTGGCTGCACTGTTGGGCCAGCCCGAGGTGGTGGCCTCAAGCTGAAGCTCCAGGCCTTGAAAAGGAAGCGGAGTCCTGCAACAAAGTGACTTGCAAGCCAGCGAGGTTTTCGCCACCAGCCTGGTGGCCACCACCTGGTCCAGGAGAAATCCTGTGATTTAGACCCTCAGGCAATGTCACCCAGGCAGGTTGCTTGGTGTATCCTTTGCCTTTTACTTCTCCCAAGAGCAGGAGTCAAGAAAAAGGGGGCTGGAGGAAAGGAAGAGGAAAGGACTGCAGGGGCTCCAGCCTCGTGGCCAGTGGTCCTTTTGTCTTGTGCATTTGGTGGTCCACGTGGTTGCCGCTGGGTGATTGCTTCCTTTCCTTTTCTCTCCTCTTTCACGGGACTGTCTGTGTTGCTTTGGTTTTTTGCTTTTGGTTTTACATTAGAAGGGGAGGAGAGCTAAGGCCTGATGGTGTAGTGGGGGCAGGGTTAGGCGCTGAGTTGGCATTGATGGAGCCATACTGCCACCAAGCGGAGATGGTTTCGCTCAAAGCCAGTTACCAGGTCTCAAGAGATGGAGACAGCCACAGGGCTGGAAGCATCTGGCCCAGTGGGGACGGCGCGGGGTGGGGCTGGGGTGGGTTTGTTGTCCTGAGGGTGCACACGGGCAATGGGCTCCGGGCCGTGCCTTCTTGTGTGCTCTCCGCGGGAGACTGGACCCTGGTTCTGCAGCTGGGCAAGGCCCTCAGAAACCCCAGGGGCAGCACGAGATGGCCGCCCCTGGGAGTGCCCGGTGCAAATGGCCCCGGCCCCAGAACCTCGAAGACCCTCAGCTTCCGGTGAGGAAGGGGGCCACGTGACCCCAGTGCAGCCGCAGGCAGGGCACCCCGGCACTCCCCAGCAGGGACACCGGAGGAGAAGTTGCAGAATTCCTCTGGGCCCACCCCCAAAATGGCTGACGGGGGAAGCTGCGCTCCCTGGGCTGGACAGTCTGGGAGCTGCCTGCCGTGTCCGGGCTTCCCAGAGCGCACGACTTTCGCCACAGGGTCGCACTGGCAGCCACGCGGCCCTCAGAGGCCTCTGAAGCCCAGGGGAGGAGACCTCCTGCGCCTTGGGCAGAACCCATTCGGCCCAACACAGCCTCGCTGTTCCCCGCGCAGGGCAGAAGACACAGCTCGGCTGCCTGGGCTTTTCACATAACGCCTTCCGCTGGATGGCACTGTGGCTACAGAAATGGCAGTCACCCTTTTCCCTGCCCCCACCGAGCCTTCCGCGCCTGCCTTTAGCTTGCAAACAGTGGTCGGTGTGCAGTGGTGGCTGTGAAACTTTCAGATCATCTCCTCCTCCTCCTCCTCCTCCTCCTCCTCCTCCTCCTCCTCCTCCTCCTTCTCCTCCTCAACCTCATCCTCTTCCTCCTCCTCCTCCTCATCATCCTCATGATCATCATTCTCATCATCATCCACAGCAGCAGCCACATTGGCACCAATATCCCATTATCCTCATCCCCATCCATAGTCCAGCTCACAGACCACCCATCTCATCTTCAGCTGGGCTCTTCACCAACTTGGCCACTTTCCACCAAACCCGCAAGTGTAGCTAGGCAGTTCTTGATTCCCTTGATGCCCGGGTTCAGAGTGAACGCTGCTGCCGACGACCCGCAGAGATCCCAGCCGTGAGCTTTGAGTTCCTTCTTTGTATCTTCTGACTCTTGCTGGCCTGTGGCTTGTCTGCACCGCATCTCTTCCTAGGGAGCAACCTCTGTCCTGCTCAAGTGGAGTGCTTCACTGGGACAAAGATCCGGTGGGTCAGTGGCAGGCACACTCCGGGAAGGTTCCGAAGGTTGTGACCCCTTCTTTACTTGAATCACAAGGGTCCGGAAGTGGCCACCGCACTGCAACCCTGCGTGGAACCCCCGAGCATCCTTTGTGCGCAGGGTTGGGACTACTGGGGATGGCATGGGTCGCACTGGTGGGTCCACTTGGGGAAGGCCACTTGGCCTCGACTACATTTGTCCACAAATTCGCTACCACCGGGGTCTTTCTTCCCGCAGGCCTCGCTAGCCAGGCTCTCAGGCTTCAGTTCTGCCCCAGAAGCCCGGGCACATGTCATGCTCAATATTTTCCAGGTGCCCCTGTGAATTTTTGTCCTTTGGGAGAAGGTGGAGTACAGGGCAGAGGGGGAGGGGAAGTGGGTCTCGGGGTTTGGAGGGTCATGTGGAGGAAGGGAGCTGCTTGGGTTGGCTTGGCATGGAGATCTCTCTGCTTGTCAACCTAACCCCTGACACTAGCCTAGTGTTCCCCCTGTAAGACCCGTGAGATCCTGCAGGGGAAATTATGGATCCCCGGTAAACACACACACACACACACACACACACACACACACACACAGTCACACAGACACACACACACAGTCACACACACACACGCATGCACGGAAACACATACAGGCACATGCACACATCTCAGAAACCACTTCTGAAGTACCACTCAACACCTTCAGGGAATGAAGCATTTCCAGGAAGAGCCTCAAAACGAGGGATCTGGGCCTTTATCCAGAGCCTACTAGGATGTGTGGAGAGAAGAAAAAGGTACAACGTAAAAGCTGAGAGGAACCTCTTATTCGGGGATCTTACTGAAGACTACAGACTCGGCGACACCCATTCACAAAGCGCTGTGGAAGGGTTCTGAAGAAGTACGGGAGGAAGGAGCCAGGCTGTTTAGGAGTTTTCGTTGAATTAAATGGAAAACATAGATACATGTTGGGGAATACCAAAAGACTGCTGCTCATCACAAAGACAAAAACCAAAACAATGAAATCAACAGAGCACCATCACCACCAGCGCCAGCATCAGCAGCACCACCACCACCACCAAAACCTCACCCAGACATCTGAATTCAGAGAACTGAGCGCGTTTCTGATTATGGGAAGACTTCACAAGAGTCTTGGTCCATTGAAATCATTCCTAGATATGCATCTGAACTTTCCAGGGCTAGTATCCTGCTTTTCTCCATCCTGAATTGCCCTCAGGGACCACCCTTGGGGTCAGCTGCAGTGTCTGAGGCCTGATGGCAGGGCTACAGACTCTGCTTACTGAAGAGGCTGGTGACATTTTGTGTCCGCAGATGCAAAGGAAAGCAGGCGGTCACCGTGGTGTGAGGGTTCAATGATGTCATGCCCATGCCACCCAGAACCTGGCGCGAGACCAATGTGGAAGGTGATCGTGAGGCTCTTTACAGTTTCCTCAGCGTTTCTTTTCTTTGTTCTTCTAAAGTCTTCCTGGGTGTGTAGAGGGAGCAGGAGGGCGCTCCAAAGGAAAGAACATCCACGTCCCAGGGATTCCGCACACGCTGAAGTAGCATAAGGACCCTTAGAATTGAGGAGTGGACTGTCTGCTTGGAACCCTTCTGTAGGCCAAGCTGTCCCAGGAAGTAGGCCCACCTTTGAAACTGGTGGGGAAAAACAATCACACAGAAAACATCCCGCGACAACAAAAGTCAACACCTTCCTGTCGGGTAGGGCCTAAGGGGGATATTTCGCAGGCATGAAACATCAGGGTACATGGGTCACTGATTTGGGGAAAATGCAGGGAGGAAGGAGGGCCGGGATTGGGAGCAGCAAGTGGTGGAATCCCTACTCTCAGCATCTCTTCACAACTTTGCCGCTGTTGGCCAGGGTTTAACGTTACTGAACTCACTCGGGCTCGCACACGCACACCCCCACCACCCCGCACATGGTTACATTCAGGACAGCACGCCTGCGCAAGCCCTCGCACTCGTACCCACTCTGCCCGTCTCCGTGGACCCGACGGTTGCCCTACCTTCCTTGTTCCCTGTTCTTCTTCCTTCCCTTTTCTATCGGTACTTCCACTTCCCAGGTGGGCACTGCAGCATCGCCAAACAGACCTCTCTCTGGACACGGTTCTGCCCCTTGCCTGAGGGGCTGAGACTCAGCCTTGGCTGATGGCTCTTCCCTCAGCAAGCCCGAGGAGGCTTCGGCTGGTTCCATCTGCCAACCTGGGACACAGTGCTCTGGGGATGGCCTTCCTGCTTCACCTCCATTATGGTTCTTTCTTTTGATTTCAGCTTGCTCTCCCCGTTCGGCTCCTGCCTTCCACTCAATGCCTTACTTTCAGTTCTTCCCTCTGGACAAAAGGCAGGGTTGGGTGCGTGCCTGGGAAGCTCAACCTGGACAATATATGTAGTCTCCCTTAGGAAGGGAAAATGCCCCCCTGGACTGGGAGAGTAAGGGGCATTCCCT